>NC_088234.1:27325718-27625718 GCF_036934945.1 Oncorhynchus masou masou | reverse complement strand
GAAGGTGAGGTGAGAAATTATGTCACGGTATTAGGCTAATCTTTGTTGATCACAATGCCTATCCTATGTTTAATCAATAAATACTTCCTCTAAAATCTAACTCAAAAGGTAATGGACAGTTTTGCATATTTAACAAACTAACGCTACCCTCGACTAGTGATGCCTTTACAAATGTTGACTAGTTGGGGTTTCAAAAACAAATTTGACGTTGTATAGCTAACGTTCGCTAGCTAACCTTATAGTGTAACATTGCATCACCTAGATAACGTTAGCAAGTTGGTTGCTGAACGATTTACATTCAATTCTGAATTAAAAGTGACATAAGTTTATCAACAGCCTGCTACCTAGTCGTCTTAAATATTTTACGAGGGACTAACACGTTAAATAAAATATTGTACATGTCAAGTGCCGGTCTAGCATGTTGCCCTAAATTAGCTAACGTTAGTTGGGTAAGTTAGACGTTAGCGTTACAGTAGCCACTCAAATCAGTCGAAAAAGTAAGCGACATCTAAATCCCATGTCATAACTATCTACAATATGTAGTTACATAATATGTAGTTACATATTTATACACCAATACAAGATGCAAAATTTAGCCACCAACTTCAACTAGCTAAATGTAACGTTACTCTCGCTAGCTCAACTGTGAGCTTGGCAGACTGCTTCGGAATCCCCGAGGCGATTCACAAACTTTTATTCACTAAAAAAATACTATCCTACGCTGTCAGAAATAATTTAATTGTATACCTCGCCTCCCGGTGATGAATATTTTCTTGCAGCACCAAGGTTCTCTGTAAATGCAAAGGTGTAAAAGAAACAGCAGCGAGAAAGCAAAATGTTTTCCAGTGAAAAGCGTGCACTTCGGGGATTTCCAGAAAACCAGATTAGAGGAAGGGAGGGCCACGCAGAGTTCACAGGCCTCCAATCAGTGGCGCGCCTATCGGGGTGTGTTTTTTTTTTGTATTTTTGCGCGAAATGTTCCAAATCAAATCGTAACTGGGATACATTTACATCATGACAGCGCAGTTTCTAAACAATACTGTATGTACTGTTTTTGAGAATCGTGCGGAAGTTATACTGACTGAATGCAGGAAGGAGGCAAAAAACAGTGTCACTAGCTAGGTTTCCATCCAATTGGACAGATTTTCATGCGAATATTCTAAAATCTGCATTAAAACCAATATGCGCATTTTCTCACCAGGATGTTTCCATCAAATTGACTTGTCTCAGATAAAACGCTGTGTGTGATGACAAAGTGCACATAAAAATACATTTTTATGCGGTTATTATTTTCCCATGTTCTGAATAAAAAAGACAAGTTTAATGAGTTTCCATCGCATTTTCTATTCAATCTAAAAAAATAAAAAAAGGTTCCTGGAGGATCCTTTAAGGAAGGGCTATTCAACTCTAACGTCATGAGGTCCTGGAGCCTGCTGGTTTTCTGTTCTACCGAAAAGTGAATTGCACCTACCTAGTGTCCCACGTCTAAATCAGTCCGTGATTAGAGGGGAACAATGAAAAAAAATCCAGTGGTACTGGCTTCAAGGTCCAGGGTTGAGTTCTTCAAATTGAAACTGTGGGGGAACCCCTATAAATTCTCCAGGGGCGCAACTTTGGTTTTAGAAGTGGGTGGACATAATATATATACAGTACCAGTCAAAAGTTTGGACACACCTAACCATTCAAGGGTTTTTCTTTATTTTCCTGTTTTCTACACTGTATAATAATAGGGAAGACATCGAAACGATGAAATAACACACATATGGAATCATGTAGTAATGTCGCGGGAGGGGATTTTGCTATAGGACCGTTAAGGTACCCCCGTCGAGTGATACAAGTCGTCTCACTCAAGTTCTTATGTCACCCGGCTAACAGGTGACTCACAGGTCCGCCGGACTGCCCTGGTTATGTATCCTGCCCTTTATTCGGAGATTAGCCTTGTGTGATGCCGTTAGGCTTGTTTCGGGATTTTATATAATATTAATTAGACTTAGAGTACCTCTTGTTTTACTTTCCCTTTGTATGCTCTTATATCTAGACTCAAGCAAGCTATATATAACTTGGTTACGATTTACAGTCTGTCCGTTGACTAATAATGCTTGAGTATTAATATAGAGTATTACTATTACAATAAAATTATTATTCTGTCCAAACCATTATATTGTCTTTAGTGTAGAAACTAGACTTGTTTCCCGAGATTGGAAGTGTCAGAGGTATTCTCTCCCCTAGGGTTTTGGGTCTAGTTTCTACTTTTTATTCAATTTTTGCAGTTCACACAGTTATTACAGTGTCTTTTTGGTCCTTAATCTATAACATCAAACACCATCAAAACACACTAACTACCATTAATGCCTTATATATGTATTACAACAAGCGGTTAATTACCTTAGCGTAGGCTGACCTGGTTGGTTCCCAAAGAGTATGTTCTTCCATTCACAATTTCTCTAGAGGTTGGTCCAATCACTCAGTATCTGTTTATCCTACTAGAAGTTGTACTATGATTTACTGATTAGTGAAGAACACAGTTCGAGATCAAGACCCTTTGTAACACCACTGATGCTATTTAGCCACACCTGTTAGGGGGTGGATGTATTCAGCACGAGGAGTGTAGTGGGTAGTTGTCTCAGTATGTCTCGTTCAGAAATCAGAAGTCAAGAGATACAATTGTTCTAGAGTATGAAAGTCAGATATTACCTTTTAGGTTGATGATAGTTGAAGTATCACGAGCTGTCTGTCAGTGATAAGTCAAGTAGCACTATCATGCCTTTCCATTGAAAGCATGCTTCTTATATACTCTTTCTTCAGGACCAAGTCAACCCATGCTCTGAATTCTATTTTTAAAGCGGCGTATCCTCGCACTGAAGTGCGAGTTGCACTTCAGTGCTAGTTACTAGTTGCAGTGCTTCGGGTGGCTGTGTCTGAGTTGGCAGTGCTATTATTAGTTGCAGTGCTTCTGGTGGTTGTGTCTATGCATCATCTAAACCCAAATCTTCCATCAAGTTCACCCAGGGTGAGGTGTCCTCAAAGCTCTTTTTTGTGCTCTTGTAACCAAAAAGTAACCAAAAAAAATGTTAAAGTAGCCATCCTTTGTCTTGATGACAGCTTTGCACACTCTTGGCATTCTCTCAACCAGCTTCATGAGATAGTCACCTGGAATGCATTTCAATTAACAGGTGTGCCTTGTTAAAAGCTCATTTGTGGAATTGCTTTCCTTCTTAATGCATTTGAGCCAATCAGTTGTGTTGTGACAAGGTAGGGGTGGTATACAGAAGATAGCCCTATTTGGTAAAAGACCAAGTCCACACTATGGCAAGAACCGCTCAAATAAGCAAAGAGAAACAACAGTCCATCCTTACTTTAAGACATGACAGTCAGACAATCCAGAACATTTCAAGAACTTTGAAAGTATCTTCATGTGCAGTCGCAAAAACCATCAAGCGCTATGATGAAACTGGCTCTCATGAGGACCACCACAGGAAAGGAAGAGTTACCTCTGCTGCAGAGGATAAATTCATTGGAGTTACCATCCTCAGAAATTGCAGCCCAAATAAATGCTTCACAGAGATCAACTAACAGACACATCTCAACATCAACTGTTCAGAGGAGACTACAAAGAAACTTCTAAAGGACACCAATAAGAAGAAGAGACTTGCAAGAAACACGAGCAATGGACAATAGACTGGTGGAGATCTGTCCTTTGGTCTGATGAGTCCAAATTTTTGATTTTGGTTCCAGCCGCCATGTCTTTGTAAGACGCAGAGTAGGCAAACGGATGATCTCCGCATGTGTGGTTCCCACCGTGAAGAATGGAGGAAGTGGTGTGATGGTGTGGGGGTGCTTTGCTGGTGACACTGTTGGTGATATATTTAGATTTCAAGGCATACTTAACCAGCATGGCTATCACAGCATTCTGCAGCGATACACCAACCCATCTGGTTTGCGCTTAGTGGGACTTTCATTTGTTTTTCAACAGGACAATAACTGAACACACCTCAATGGCTGTGTAAGGGCTAATTGACCAAAAAGGACAGTGATTGAGTGCTGTATCAGATGACCTGGCTTCCACAATCACCCGACCTCAACCCAATTGGGATGGTTTGGGATGAGTTGGACCGCAGAGTGAAGGAAAAGCAGCCAACAAGTGCTCAGCAAATGTGAGAACTCCTTCAAGACTGTTGGAAAAGCATTTCAGGTGAAGCTGGTTGAGAGAATGTCAAGAGTGTGCAAAGCTGTCATCAAGGCAAAGGGTGACTACTTTAAAGATTCTCAAATATAAAATATATTTTAATTTGTTTAACACTTCTTTGGTTACTACATGATTACATGTGTTATTTCATAGTGTTGATGTCTTCACTATTATTCTACAATGTAGAAAATAGTAAAAATTAAGAAAAACACTTGAATGAGTAGGTGTGTCCAAACTTTTAGTACTGGTACTGTATATATATATTTTTAAGGGAATAGATTGTGGCTTTCATCAGTGTAATTGTCTGCGTCATTTCCACCCCCTCCCCCGATATATTATTTTTGTAAATCTAAATATTTTACAATATATTTTCCTTCATTATTTTCCCCTAATCCTACCATCCCTCCCCTAATTGGAGTAAACTAATGGACAGCACATAGTATAAGCTGGAAGTAGAAGCCTATTGTCACGTTCTGACCTTAGTTCCTTTATTATGTCTTTGTGTTAGTTTGGTCAGGGCGCGAGTTGGGGTGGGTAGTCTATGTTCTTTTTTCTATGTAGTATTTATGTGTTTGGCCTGGTATGGTTCTCAATCAGAGGCAGGTGTCGTTCGTTGTCTCTGATTGAGAATCATACTTAGGTAGCCTGTTTTCCCCATTTTAGTTGTGGGTGATTGTTTTCTGTCTCTGTGTATTCACTAGCCAGAAACTACTGTTTTGTTTTCGTTCGTTCTCCTTGTTATTTTGTTTTTTTGTGTTCAGTGTTAATAAATATCAACACGGACACGTACCACGCTGCATATTGGTCCGATCCTTCATACTCCTCGTCAGTGGAAGACGAATCCCGTTACACCTATATACATTTTACGGACACAGTATATGTTACAATAGTCATCTTTTGTTTGTTTTTAGTCCCATCCTTCAGCTCTTCTCAAACCCTCCATCTCTGAACACCATCCAGGTATTGCCATATACAGTGACTTCGGAAAGTAGACCCCTTGACTTTTTCCACATTTTGTTACGTTACAGCCTTATTCTACAATGGATGAAATAAAACATTTTCCTCATCAATCTACACACAATACCGCATAATTACAAAGCGAAAACAGTTTTTTTGACATTTTTGCACATTTATTAAAAATCAAAAACAGAAATATATTTACATAAGTATTCAGACCCGTTGCTATGAAGCTGGAAATTGAGCTCAGGTGCATCCTGTTTCCAATGATCATCCTTGAGATGTTTCTACAACTTGAATGGAGGCCACCTGTGGTAAATTCAATTGAATGGACATGATTTGGAAAGGCACACACCTGTCGATATAAGGTCTCACAGTTGACAGTGCATGTCAGAGCAAAAACCAAGGCATGAGGTCGAAGGAATAGTCTGTAGCTCTCCGAAACAGGATTGTGTCGAGGCACAGATCTGGGGAAGGGTACCAAAACATTTCTGCAGCATTGAAGGTCCCTAAGAACACAGTGGCCTCCATTATTCATAAATGAAAGAAGTTTGTAATCACCAAGACTCTTCCTAGAGCTGGCCGCCTGGCCAAACTGAGCAATCTCTGGAAAAGGGCCTTGGTTAGGGAGGTGACCAAGAACCCAATGGTCACTCTGACAAAGCTCCAGAGTTCCTCTGTTGAGATCGGAGCACCTTCCAGAAGAACAACCAGCTCTGCAGCACTCCACTAATTAGGCCTTTATAGTAGAGTGGCCAGACAAAAGCCAGTAAAAGGCACATGACAACCCACTTGAAGTTTGCCAAAAGGCACCTGGAGACTCTCACACCATGAGAAACAAGATTCACTGGTCTGGAAAAACCAAGACTGAACTCTTTGGCCTGAATGCCAAGCGTTACATCTGGAAGAAAACTGGCACCATCCCTATGGTGAACCATGGTGGTAGCAGCATCATACTGTGGGGATGTTTTTCAACAGCAGGGACTGGGAGACTAGTCAGGATGAATGGAAAGATGAATGGAGCAAAGTACAGAGCGATCCTTGATAAAAACCTGCTCCAGAGCGCTCAGGACCTCCGACTGAGGCAAAGGGTCACCTTCCAGCAACCCTAAGCACACAGCCAAGACAATGCAGGAGTGGCTTCGAGACAAGTCTCTGAATGTCCTTGAGTGGATAATCCTGAGCCCGGACATGAACCCAATCAAACAACTATGGAAAGACCTGAAAATAGCTGTGAAGCAACGCTTCCCATCCAACTTGACAGAGCTTGAGAGGATCTGCAAAGAAGAATGGAAGAAACTCCCCAAATACAGGTGTGCCAAGCTTGTAGTGTCATATCCAAGAATAATCGAGGCTGCCAAAGTTGCTTCAACAAAGTACTCCAAAAAAGGTACTATATTAAGTGTTTTATATTATTGATCGATTGACTTTTTAAATCCACTAGCAGTGCTATTTACAGAGGGGGACATAACTTGGCAGAGGGTCTGGGGGCCCTCCAAAGCACATTTCCTGCATTTATACACAATCTAATATTGCCCTTCTAGATATTTTTATTTAGAACAACAAAAAGTAAGCAAAAATGCCCACAGACACCAAGCTAGGTAAGAAATTATGAAATAAGTTGAAGTGATTGATAAGACTGAACTAGGTCCATGATAATTCAAAAATTAATATTGTGTTGCACCTTTAATCAATAGTCTAACAAATTAACACCTCTTACAAATAAAGTACAAAGACTTTAGATTGTCTTTAAGACCTCCTCTATATCAAATTTCAGACAACCCGAGCCACCTACACACCTGACCCCTGCAAGTCTAGTCAATAACTCAAGTCCCTCCACAACACAAATTCCTTCCCATCTTTTAATTTTATGTCCCAAGGGAAACGTTTGGAAAACAAAAAGTTGAATGCAAACACACACCTAAACATTAACAGACAGAAATATAGGGTTTGATCCCAGGCTGATAAGGCATGACATATTGTATAGATACAACATCCTGCTGAAACAAGGTTTGTATCGCTGTGTTGTTGAATGGACCAAAAGAGAAACAAATCTTTCCTACTGATGAGTCAACAGGGTCAATAGAAGGTAGGCTCTGAGGGTCAGGTCTTGACATGTTCCTGAATAACACAGCAACACCTGACGGAATGGCATCTAAAACAAATTGCAAAATCTTTAGGTGTTACAGGGACCTTGTAAAGTGATAAGAATTCCTTATAACTAGGTAAAAGACCCTCTGCATTTACCAGTTGGCTCACCAATAGGATATTATTTAGGAACCAATATTCTAAAAACAAAGAAGTATTTTTATACAATATATCCCAATTATTCCAAATCTAATATCTCTGTGGAGAAAAGTTATGCTTATAAATGAAGGACCATGACAAGAAACCCTGCTGATGAAAAGCAGATAGTTTCACTGGAACTTTGTCAATATTATAATTGCAAACCAACATGAAGTTAAATGTTAAGGCCACCAAAAGTAGAGAAGACATGAGGAATAAAATTCCACATAGAAGTGGGTCTTCTCAGGAATTGTTTTATCCAATTGATCTTTAAAGTATTATTTAAGGTAGTAAAGTCCAGAAAATTCAGCCCACCATTCTCGTAAGTGTTCATTACAACAGCTTTCCTAATGTAATGGGTACGGTTTCTCCACAGAGTAGTGTCTACCTAATTTGAGGGTTGAGGGGATAGGGTGTCTTTGTGTTTGGACCGTAACCATGGAAATAGAGTAGCCTGCCTACATGGACCTTAGAATCACGTGGCAGTTAACTTGAATATGAAATTAACTTAAATATGATTAGACTGTAGTTTACTAGTGTCTCTAAAACAATATTGATCATGAAAAGAGGTGGAGGGCGCTCAACCAACGTGAGTCGAAGTGTAATCAAAAAATGGAATCATGATTGAAAAGGAAAAGGCACTACGCGCACATAGGTTAGGCTACTATGGTCTTCGAGCTTTGCGCCTTTTCATTTTCAATGAGTATGGATTACCCATTTATTTGTTTCTGCCTGCAAATTGTCGACCTAAAAGGGTATAGGACTATGCAAAACGTAGCAAATATCGCTGTCATAATTATTGCTGCCTAAAGTTCAGTAGTCATACCTGCGATGTCAGGTGCGCGTGTGGTCTCAATTAAATAGAGTAGGCTATAGCCTATGTATAAATGGGCGGAGAAGCACGGGGCAGTTATCTTTCCAAGAGAATGTACTCCCTAAATAGGCCTATGATTAGTCTATAGTTTACTACATTGCATAGAAATAGGCCTAAACATTGATCACCCATATTTCTCCGTCGGAAAACCATCCCACTCCTAAAAGGTAGGCAATACAAATATCTCGAGAAAGTGCAAGTCTCTCCAACTCCTTCCTTCAAACTACATGTAGCATATTGTCTGATAAAGCCCAATAATACAATGTAAGGCCCATGTGAGAATGTCTGGTAATTGAACCTATTTCTTAAGTAATTTTTGCACATTTGATATTGCCTATAGGGCGCAAAATTACTGGGACCATGGCTGGCAAGTGAGCTGCGTCACGCACGTCTAAAATAACATTGCGGGACTGCGGTTTGGTTTGGAACCAGTTCTTGCGGTAGCGGGTAGGATTCGGACAGAAAGCCAGCGGGAGCGGGATGAAGAAGTCGGTCACGCATACCTGAACTGTGTACCATGACAGTGAAGCCTGTTATGTTAGAGCTGTTTATTACTGTGTCAGTGTGAAAAGTAGCGAAACGGACACATCAATAACATTACACTAATAGAACTCACAATATACATTTTAAATCGTTTGGCCAATCATCGTTTGATTCGAGTGTAGTTTGATTGAGGCAAAAATAATAGCTAATGTAAGACAATTTTTGGCTCTCTCTAACAGTACATCAACTGGGAAAGCTTGCCAAGTTAATTTACTTCTAAAACATGACAAAACAAAAGCTACAAAACATGTCCATACAAACAACTGCTGGTAGATAGAAATAATAGCCCGACACATATGCTATCTGACAGATGGCTAGAGCTGACCTGGCTGGAATAGCTACTCACTAGCGTAGCTTATTAATTCACCTCAGTCGAAAGGGGATGAAACATTAGCTAACATTATATGTGAGTTACAATACTAGCTCAGCACTGTGAATAAACACTTGTTTCATATTTTTTTTCTGTTAAGTTAAACAGCAGTTACTTTGCCAGCTACATCAGTTAACTTGAGTAGCCAGTTTCTGTTCCTTCTACAACTCGGTGAAAGAGCACAACTCTCCCTTGCTGATCCAGCCAGCCTTCCAGAAGCTTTGCCCTTGCACAGTCTGTCAGCCCGCTCTGTGGTGTCCACGTGGTCCCAAATCCAGTCGGATAAACACTCCAAGCAGCCTACCCAACCACTTGGTGGCGTCCGCATGGTCCTAAAGCACACCGTTGCTGTGTTTTCTATCACATTCCAATGACAAAACTGAGGGGGGGGGGGGGGGGACAAATGCAATTTCAGAATGTATGTCCCCCCGTCCCCAGTGAAAACTGTGCGCCCTGAGTTCTTAGAAGAACCCCCATTAATGGTTCCACAAAGAACCTTTTGGGGTTCTTTTTCAAAATAAAAACAATAATAATTTAGTTGTCAGAGTTTATGATTTTAGTAGTGAAGTAGAATAAAAAAAAACTAAATATGAGGTACACTCCAAGCCCCAACTCCAATAGGTAGGCTATATCCTCTAGCGTGTTGATGTCCTCTGTAGGCTATCCATAGACAGAATGGTTTTGCAGTGCATGGTGATCGAATTAGGTTTCCTGTTATATTCATGTAGGGAGGGTGAAGTATGAATACAAAAAAAATGTATAAAGATGATTTACAAAACGTGCATACGACAGTAGTCATACTGTATGTTGGGAACAATTATGTGTATGAAAAAAATGTCACTTTTGACAACATTTATCCTACACATACCTTTTCCATAATGTTGAGGCCTTTGGGATCTTATTGAAGCAGTAAGGGAGGAGGAAGATGGCTGCGGTGACTGAGTCCTTTAAGGATTTAGAGAAACCATTAATTCAAATGAAATGTAGATGATACATGTGATCTGCATAACATTGAGACAAACCAATACCAAATTGTACATACCTTTGTGTGCCTCCTCGTCACTCTACCTGCAGACACAAATACACACAAATAAGTGAGCAGTTCAGTCATCTGCACCCAATACAGCTATTGCCTTAAACATATTTAACTCTTTGTTGATTCAAATCCATTGAATTGCGTCCATTTTCTGTAAAATAAATAAATAAGAATAAAACATTTATAAAAGGCCCTTCCGAGTGGCGCAGCGGTCTAAGGCACTGCATCACAGTGCTTGAGGCATCACTACAGACCTGGGTTCGATACCAGACTGTGTCACAACCGGCCGTGACCGTGAATCCCATATTTTCAGGGTTTTGCCAGGGGGATATACTTGGCTCATCACGCTCTAGCGACTCCTTGTGGCGGGCCGGGGGCCTTCAGGCTGACTCTGTCATCAGTAGGACAGTGTTTCCTCTGACACGTTGGTGCAGCTGGATTCCAGGTTAGGTGGGTGGGTGTTAAGAAGCGCGATTTGGTAGGTCATGTTTTGGAGGACACATGACTCGACCTTCGCTTCTGCCGAGCCCATTGGGAAGTTGCAGCGAGGAGACAAGATCGTTGTTGGATATCACAAAAGGGGGGTAAAGAAAATAAATTTGGACAAAATGTCAAATGAGACAAGATCGTAATTGGATATCACAAAAAGGGGGTAAAAAAATGAACAATTGGACAAAATGTCAAATAACACAGCCATTTGCACAAACATGAAAAGACAGAAGGCACAGTATCATAAAACAATATCAATTTAGATCATAAAGGGAGAAACCTTAAATTGAGATCTTTCCATTTTTCAGTTAAGTGCTTGCACCTGCTGTCATCTCAAATTCAAATCAAAATATTTCAGTTGGGCAGTTAGATTACTGAAAGAAGCCCCAAGAACTAAAGAGGCTCCTTGGGGTTCTTGGAAAAACCTTTTGGGCGCATTTTTCAGTGCCAAGAACCCTAAGGTTCTTCAAGGAACTTTGAGGATCTTAGAAGAACCCTCGTTGAACCCCTCATTTTTTGAGTTAGATGGTTTTCTCAACAAACAAAAAATGTTGCATTATATATGATTATACAATGGGTGGGTTTAAATCTTAATGCTGATTGGTTAAAACTGCATTCCAGCCTATTTACTCTGTTCCATCTGACTGTGAAATACACTGTCTCATCAGCCCAGCCAAGCAATTTATAAACTTGATCTCCACTATAGAAAGCATCTAGACATGATCTCACATTTCTTTTAGACCAACATTTCATTTTCAACTGCAGAGATTTGTATAAACCTTGCTGTCTGTCTCTCAGACATTTGCAGCATTGTTTCAATATTCAAATTCAATGAACGTGTCGGGAGTCGTGACGAGACAGACCAGCAGGCAGCGTTTCTCAGCCAGTCGAAGTCATGAATCAGCTGGCATCATTTTTATGGATATATACAAAGACATGTAAATTGAAAAAAGGGTCAAACGAAACCAAGTACAGCTAGTTTACGGTCTTTCCAGCTTCAGTTTGAAGTGATTGTGTTAGCTGTGTTGTTGGCTAGCTCCTCTGGACAACAGTGTCCTGACACATTTTTCGCGCCTCATTAGCTCATTGTTATGGATGTGGCC
This sequence comes from Oncorhynchus masou masou, assembly GCF_036934945.1. NCBI lineage: Eukaryota > Metazoa > Chordata > Actinopteri > Salmoniformes > Salmonidae > Oncorhynchus > Oncorhynchus masou. The sequence continues at coordinate 27,613,874 of NC_088234.1, read as the reverse complement.
AAACAAATGTTACTATAAAACAGCCTAAACATATGTAAAAGAAGCTACTTTGCTGTTATTCTGGCTGCAGTTTTTCACGTGACTAAGTTAGTTAGCCGTAGTTCCAATTCATCCCAAAGGTGTTTGATGGGGTTAAGGTGCAGGCCAGTCAAGTTCTTCTACACCGATCTCAACAAACCATTTCTGTATGGACCTCGCTTTGAGCACGGGGGCATTATCATGCTGAAACAGGAAAGGGCTTTCTCCAAACTGTTGCCACAAAGTTGGAAGCAAAGAATGTCATTGTATGCTTTAGCGTTAAGATTTCCCCTCACTGGAAGTAAGGGGCATTCCTTAAATTCCTGTGTGTCAATCTAAGTAACATAATACCTTAATCTAAGTAACATAATACCTTTCTATTGACTCTGCAAAACACCATTGACTCTGCAAAACACCAAAAGAAAGATGCCCAGGGTCCGTGCTCATCTGTGTGAACGTGCCTTAGGCATGCTGCAAGGAGGCATGAGGACTGCAGATGTGGCCAGGGCAATAAATTGCTATGTCCGTACTGTGAGACGCCTAAGACAGCGCTACAGGGAGACAGGACTGACAGCTGATCATCCTCGCAGTGGCAGACCACGTGTAACAACACCTGCACAGGATTGGTACATCCGAACATCACACCTGCGGGACAGGTACAGGATGGCAACAACTGCCCGAGTTACACCAGGAACGTACAATCCCTCCATCAATACTCAGACTGTCCGCAATAGGCTGAGAGAGGCTGGACTGAGGCCTGTTGTAAGGCAGGTCCTCACCAGGCATCACCGGCAACAACGTCGCCTATGGGCACAAACCCACCGTCGCTGGACCAAACAGGACTGGCAAAAAGTGCTCTTCACTGACGAGTCCCGGTGAGTGATGGTCGCCAGGGGTGATGGTTGGATTCGCGTTTATCGTCGAAGGAATGAGCGTTACACCGAGACCTGTACTCTGGAGCAGGATCGATTTGGAGGTGGAGGGTCCGTCATGGTCTGGGGCGGTGTGTCACAGCATCATCGGATTGAGCCTGTTGTCATTGCAGGCAATCTCAATGCTGTGCGTTACAGGGAAGACATCCTCCCTCATGTGGTACCCTTCCTGCAGGCTCATCCTGACATGACCCTCCAGCATGACAATGCCACCAGCCATACTTCTCGTTCTAACTGTGATTTCTTGCAAGACAGGAATGTCAATGTTCTGCCATGGCCAGCGAAGAGCCCGGATCTCAGAGAGAATAATGATGATTTATGACCCTATGTCCGGATGACGTGTGCATGCCCATATTTAGGCATCCGGTCAGGACATCCTGGCGGGAACTGATCACGTGCTTATGCCCATATATGGGCATCATGTTCCTGTTCTTACACGTTAGAGGGTGTGCTAATTTATGCATATATTGTATCTATTCCTTTGAAGTTGTCATGATGATTGATGTCTACGTACCTGGTTGAACTGGGGGGGTCTGTGTTTGAACTTTTGAAAGAAAATGGCCCCACACCCCCTATTTTATTGCCCTTAGGGTTGTTGTCTATGAAGCAGGAATGTCTGGGAGGAGGATGTGTGTGTGTGTGTGGGGGGGGGTATGTCTCTGCATGGGGTGTTAGAAACAAGGTCCCTTCGCATTGTGTACATTTCAAGCTTTCAACAACAATAAGACAAACATCTAAATAATGTTTCTCGGCCTAACACACTGTTGAGTTTCCTATTTAGTTCTCTTTATATGTCTATGCACCGAGCTTCCAGGTGGCTCCAGCCTATGGATGTTCGGTGCATGTACACCGGGGAGATTAGAACCCCAAAGTAATAGGGGGTAAGAAAGATCCTAAAGGTAATTTCAGATTCAGGTTTAGAGTGTAATAACTTTAGGGAAATCGCATTTTACACTATGTACAGACATAGAGAGCCAACACATAAAGGTGTAACAGGGATGAATGGATATTCAATGTACAACAGTAATCTTCTGTAACATGTAATACGTGTTAAATATGTGCCACAGTCAATCATGACAGCCTCTTTATGAAAGGCCTTTACTTATGACATATTAAACAGTTTCATTTTCTACCCATCTTATTCATTAATACTGTGTGATAAATCAGGTGTTTCTTTGTGGGCTTAAACAAATCTACAGTGAAACAAAAGTGTACATTTTACGCACATGTTTATTGACTTTTAAAAAGACCACAGTATCATGACAGATATAGCGGAGATGCTACAAAAATCTGCTAGTGGATATTCAATGTACAACAGTAGTCTTCGGTAACAAGCAATACGTGTAAAATATGTGTCACAGTCAATCATGACAGCCTCTTTATGAAAGGCCTTTACTTATGACTTAAATCCATTTTCTACCCATCTTATTCATTAATGCTGTTGGATAAATCAGGTGTTTCTTGGTGGGTTTACCCAGGATTTACATGCCGGACGGATTATCTACCCATGGAGTGAAAATGTACATGGTGTAGGAGGAATCGGAAACGGATAATGGTCAGGGCTAACCAGCCCCTTTATCTGTAAGAAAGGAATAGTAAACATGTTGAATTATAACGTGCTTTAAACTGTATGTACTAAATATTTTGAATAAAATAAAATGGTTTTAAAATTGTATCTCACCCCATAATGAACGGGAAGCTCTCGTTTTCGCTCTCACCCCGGTCTGTCGTGAAGAAAAAGACTTACGGAAAAGCCATGTGCGTGCGCGGGTGTGCGTGTGCCGGGCCAGGAGGAGTGTGTTTCAAAAACAAAAGGGGTGGGGGGTGTGTGTCTCTGTAGGGGATCGTTTGAAACCAATGTTTGCACTATCATGCATTCAGTATGACCAGATATCTGCCTACCCTCCATCAAAAAGTGTGACGGCGTCTCTTAAAATGGGCACTTTCGATTCACAGGTCTTTCAAATCCGAATTTATCTCACCCAGAGGATGCGGGGGCTAAAATGTCAAACATCCCAGAACGAATACAGTATGTCTCGACCGAACCCCGGGGTTAAACATTGATATTTCTAATCAGCGCCTGGTGCCCCAAATTTACATTGGACACCCCCAAGGTGCTACCCCTGAGGATGCAGGAAACCAAAAATGCAATACCTGCATACAAAATGTCTCGTCACCCCTCCTGTTGTTTGAAATCACTACCTTTGTAATCTAAACCAAATATACAGGGTGTTGCATACATGATATCCCCCGGAAAAAAACGTCACCCCAAAGTAAACTCATTCCGTACTTTCTCTAGTTAGGGACACGAACGCGGAGCGAGTCTAGTGACAACGGATTCACTCTGTTAACACCGCTTTAGCGCAGCTACAAACCCACAGACCAACAGCCCCGAATATATATCGGCCAGGACAGATAAAAAGATAGTCTGTGAATCCATCCTAATTGAGCTTTCTGAAGGTGAGTTCGTGAAAAAATATATTTTAAGATTTGGACTCTGGGAATTGTTTGAATATTATGGATATTATTGTAATATTAAACAGGAGTTATATGTGTTTTAAACAATGACAGCGATTTTTTAAAAGTAAAATGCCCATATTCTTGTAATTTAAAAAAATGTATATATATCATATAACATGATAATATTATCTAACGTTCGCAGGATATCCAGAGGCTACCGGACATAATTGATTGGGAAGCGACAGCTAGACGGGGATTCTCAGAAGCAAACTGCGCCCTGTCCTTTACGTAGCCCTTCACCATCACACTATTTTAGGCCAAGTCCAAGAAAATAAAATCCATAATGATATTTATACATTAAAAACAAAAAGTGTGCACCCTATTTTAAAAGCTATTTTTGTGTTTACAGCGGACAGCCAACAAACAGGGGTACATGCAGCATTTGGGACTCTGAATGACTTCGGAAGAGCAGATGAAACAGATGATATTCTACATTTTTGTACTAACGGCCTTGCCCTAACCAAACACCAGGCAGCAGTGCCAGGACAGATAAAACAATAATCGGGGAATCCTTCCTTCCTCATGGAACTTTTTTGAAGGGGAGTTGAATATTCAAGGCGATATTTGTATATAAATATATATTATTTAAGAATGATAGGTATTAATTCTAGGCATTTACATGTATGTTTTTTAAAATTAAGTTTATTTATACAATGAAACATTGTTTTTATTCATATTGTATGTAAACAATAGCTTCTGCCCTCTTAGGGTCAACTTGACCCGCATATTGATTAGAAAGTATGATTAGAAACCAAGGCCAACTATATTCAATCCGTGATTAGAAACGACAATTAGAAGCTATGACAAAACTATGATAATAAACTATAAACAACTATGAAGACAGGGCTGTGTGTGCGTGAATGATGATCTATTATTTAAGTGTGGAATATATTCTCTCTCTCTCTCTCTCTCTCTCTCTCTCTCTCTCTGGCTATGAAAAAGACAAAAGATAGGACATTGACTCCTGAGTGTTGAACTTATGCCCACTCTACAGCAACCCTGGTTGTTATATGACCCTGAGGGTCATCTACGAACGTTAGAACATCTACAACTATTGAAGATGCAAAAAAAAGGGGTTTTCAGAAATACATTTTGTATGCAGACATGTATTGTTATAAAAAATAATATAACATTATTAACGTAATCTTTAGTATTATTATGTTACATGCGAGACAAAACCAGAAATGTCAACGTAGACAATTTACAAGAATGTGTTTACCAGGCTGTGATGAAAACACTTTAAAGGAGCTCTAATTCAAACATACAAGGATATATATTTGATACAATTACCCCCTTTAAAACTGTTGCTGCAATATCACTTCTCAATGTGTACATTTCAAGCTTTCAACAACAATAAACCAACCATCTCAATAATGTTTCTCGGACTAACACACTGTTGAGTTTCCTATTTACTAAAGAACAACCACTAAGACAAAACACAAAAAGTTGTAATATAATCTGTATACATGTCATTCTATACGGAAAACAGGTACATTCTGAAAGATTATGATGTTGATGTGATTTTTAATTCATCTCTCAATTTAGGATAATACTGTTTATTTTATACTTTACTTAAATTGTATTATTTATCATGTCTCATACCCGGCTAATACAAGCCATGCAAACAGCTATGGAATTAACCCAGAACCGATGTGTGTCTTTTTTGGATCAATAATTGATCAAGACTGCCCAATAGGCTTGATCTGATCCTCAACCCTATTACGACAGCATATAATGCACAGTCATATGCAAAACCAACTCTGACAAGAAAACAATGAAAACCTTAGCAGGACTACATGCATTGCCATTATTATGGCTCCATGTCATCTACAAGACCCTGCTAGGTAAAGTCCCCCCTTATCTCATTTACATTACATTACATTTAAGTCATTTAGCAGACGCTCTTATCCAGAGCGACTTACAAATTGGTGAATTCACCTTCTGACATCCAGTGGAACAGCCACTTTACAATAGTGCATCTAAATCATTTAAGGGGGGGGTGAGAAGGATTACTTATCCTATCCTAGGTATTCCTTGAAGAGGTGGGGTTTCAGGTGTCTCCGGAAGGTGGTGATTGACTCCGCTGTCCTGGCGTCGTGAGGGAGTTTGTTCCACCATTGGGGGGCCAGAGCAGCGAACAGTTTTGACTGGGCTGAGCGGGAACTGTACTTCCTCAGTGGTAGGGAGGCGAGCAGGCCAGAGGTGGATGAACGCAGTGCCCTTGTTTGGGTGTAGGGCCTGATCAGAGCCTGGAGGTACTGCGGTGCCGTTCACCTCACAGCTCCATAGGCAAGCACCATGGTCTTGTAGCGGATGCGAGCTTCAACTGGAAGCCAGTGGAGAGAGCGGAGGAGCGGGGTGACGTAAGAGAACTTGGGAAGGTTGAACACCAGACGGGCTGCGGGGGTTCTGGATGAGTTGTAGGGGTTTAATGGCACAGGCAGGGAGCCCAGCCAACAGCGAGTTGCAGTAATCCAGACGGGAGATGACAAGTGCCTGGATTAGGACCTGCGCCGCTTCCTGTGTGAGGCAGGGTCGTACTCTGCGGATGTTGTAGAGCATGAACCTACAGGAACGGGCCACCGCCATGATGTTGGTTGAGAACGACAGGGTGTTGTCCAGGATCACGCCAAGGTTCTTAGCGCTCTGGGAGGAGGACACAATGGAGTTGTCAACCGTGATGGCGAGATCATGGAACGGGCAGTCCTTCCCCGGGAGGAAGAGCAGCTCCGTCTTGCCGAGGTTCAGCTTGAGGTGGTGATCCGTCATCCACACTGATATGTCTGCCAGACATGCAGAGATGCGATTCGCCACCTGGTCATCAGAAGGGGGAAAGGAGAAGATTAATTGTGTGTCGTCTGCATAGCAATGATAGGAGAGACCATGTGAGGTTATGACAGAGCCAAGTGACTTGGTGTATAGCGAGAATAGGAGAGGGCCTAGAACAGAGCCCTGGGGGACACCAGTGGTGAGAGCGCGTGGCGAGGAGACAGATTCTCGCCACGCCACCTGGTAGGAGCGACCTGTCAGGTAGGACGCAATCCAAGCGTGGGCCGCACCGGAGATGCCCAACTCAGAGAGGGTGGAGAGGAGGATCTGATGGTTCACAGTATCGAAGGCAGCCGATAGGTCTAGAAGGATGAGAGCAGAGGAGAGAGAGTTAGCTTTAGCAGTGCGGAGCGCCTCCGTGATACAGAGAAGAGCAGTCTCAGTTGAATGGCTAGTCTTGAAACCTGACTGATTTGGATCAAGAAGGTCATTCTGAGAGAGATAGCGGGAGAGCTGGCCAAGGACGGCACGTTCAAGAGTTTTGGAGAGAAAAGAAAGAAGGGATACTGGTCTGTAGTTGTTGACATCGGAAGGATCGAGTGTAGGTTTTTTCAGAAGGGGTGCAACTCTCGCTCTCTTGAAGACGGAAGGGACGTAGCCAGCGGTCAGGGATGAGTTGATGAGCGAGGTGAGGTAAGGGAGAAGGTCTCCGGAAATGGTCTGGAGAAGAGAGGAGGGGATAGGGTCAAGCGGGCAGGTTGTTGGGCGGCCGGCCGTCACAAGAAGCGAGATTTCATCTGGAGAGAGAGGGGAGAAAGAGGTCAGAGCACAGGGTAGGGCAGTGTGAGCAGAACCAGCGGTGTCGTTTGACTTAGCAAACGAGGATCGGATGTCGTCGACCTTCTTTTCAAAATGGTTGACGAAGTCATCTGCAGAGAGGGAGGAGGGGGGGGAGGGGGAGGAGGATTCAGGAGGGAGGAGAAGGTGGCAAAGAGCTTCCTAGGGTTAGAGGCAGATGCTTGGAATTTAGAGTGGTAGAAAGTGGCTTTAGCAGCAGAGACAGAGGAGGAAAATGTAGAGAGGAGGGAGTGAAAGGATGCCAGGTCCGCAGGGAGGCGAGTTTTCCTCCATTTCCGCTCGGCTGCCCGGAGCTCTGTTCTGTGAGCTCGCAATGAGTCGTCGAGCCACGGAGCGGGAGGGGAGGACCGAGCCGGCCTGGAGGATAGGGGACATAGAGAGTCAAAGGATGCAGAAAGGGAAGAGAGGAGGGTTGAGGAGGCAGAATCAGGAGATAGGTTGGAGAAGGTATGAGCAGAGGGAAGAGATGATGGGATGGAAGAGGAGAGAGTAGCGGGGGAGAGAGAGCGAAGGTTGGGACGGCGCGATACCATCCGAGTAGGGGCAGTGTGGGAAGTGTTGGATGAGAGCGAGAGGGAAAAGGATACAAGGTAGTGGTCGGAGACTTGGAGGGGAGTTGCAATGAGGTTAGTGGAAGAACAGCATCTAGTAAAGATGAGGTCGAGCGTATTGCCTGCCTTGTGAGTAGGGGGGGAAGGTGAGAGGGTGAGGTCAAAAGAGGAGAGGAGTGGAAAGAAGGAGGCAGAGAGGAATGAGTCAAAGGTAGACGTGGGGAGGTTAAAGTCGCCCAGGACTGTGAGAGGTGAGCCGTCCTCAGGAAAGGAGCTTATCAAGGCATCAAGCTCATTGATGAACTCTCCGAGGGAACCTGGAGGGCGATAAATGATAAGGATGTTAAGCTTGAAAGGGCTGGTAACTGTGACAGCATGGAATTCAAAGGAGGCGATAGACAGATGGGTAAGGGGAGAAAGAGAGAATGACCACTTGGGAGAGATGAGGATCCCGGTGCCACCACCCCGCTGACCAGAAGCTCTCGGGGTGTGCGAGAACACGTGGGCGGACGAAGAGAGGGCAGTAGGAGTAGCAGTGTTATCTGTGGTGATCCATGTTTCCGTCAGTGCCAAGAAGTCGAGGGACTGGAGGGAGGCATAGGCTGAGATGAACTCTGCCTTGTTGGCCGCAGATCGGCAGTTCCAGAGGCTACCGGAGACCTAGAACTCCACGTGGGTCGTGCGCGCTGGGACCACCAGATTAGGGTGGCCGCGGCCACGCGGTGTGGAGCGTTTGTATGGTCTGTGCAGAGAGGAGAGAACAGGGATAGATAGACACATAGTTGACAGGCTACAGAAGAGGCTACGCTAATGCAAAGGAGATTGGAATGACAAGTGGACTACACGTCTCGAATGTTCAGAAAGTTAAGCTTACGTAGCAAGAATCTTATTGACTAAAATGATTGAAATGATACAGTACTGCTGGAGTAGGCTAGCTGGCAGTGGCTGCGTTGTTGACTTTGTAGGCTAGCTGGCAGTGGCTGCGATGTTGACACTACACTAATCAAGGCGTTCCGTCGAGTGTAATAGTTTCTACAGTGCTGCTATTCGGGGGCTAGCTGGCTAGCTAGCAGTGTTGATTGCGTTACGTTACGTTAAAAGAACGACAATAGCTGGCTAGCTAACCTAGAAAATCGCTCTAGACTACACAATTGTCTTAGATACAAAGACGGCTATGTAGCTAGCTAGTTACGATCAAACAAATCAAACCGTTGTACTGTAATAGTTTCTATAGTGCTGCTATTCGGGGGCTAGCTGGCTAGCTAGCAGTGTTGATTGCGTTACGTTACGTTAAAAGAACGACAATAGCTGGCTAGCTAACCTAGAAAATCGCTCTAGACTACACAATTGTATTAGATACAAAGACGGCTATGTAGCTAGCTAGCTACGATCAAACAAATCAAACCGTTGTACTGTAATGAAGTGAAATGAAAATGTGATACTACCTGTGGAGCGAAGCGGAAGTTAGTTGAAGTTCTATTCGGTAGAGGTTGGCTAGCTGTTGGCTAGCTAGCTAGCAGCATCTCCTACGTTAAGGACGACAAATAGCTGGCTAGCTAACCTCGGTAAATTAAGATACACCTGGAAGGGGGTCAGGTTTTGGTAGGGCGCAGACTGTGAGGGCCGCTAAGCGAGGGACCAAGAGTCCTAGATATTGTTGCGGTCAGAGATCGCCCACTCAGAACCTTCCCCTTAAGACAGCTTCCCTGGCCCCGCGTCATTGGTCCGCGTATTTCCCAGGTCATTAACTCTAAGTCTACACACTCTAAACTACACAATTATCTTGGATACGAAGACAGCAAAGACAACTATGTAGCTAGCTAACACTTCACTAATCGAGTCTCAGCTCGCTGGTCACCATAGCATCTCCCACCTGTAGCACACGCTCCAGCAGGTATATCTCTCCAGTCCCCCCCAAAACCAATTCTTTCTTTGGCCGCCTCTCCTTCCAGTTCTCTGCTGCCAATGACTGGAACGAACTACAAAAAAGCACTGAAACTGGAAACACTTATCTCCCTCACTAGCTTTAAGCACCAATTGTCAGAGCAGCTCACAGATTACTGCACCTGTACATAGCCCACCTATATTTTAGCCCAAACAACTACCTCTTTCCCTACTGTATTTAATTTATTTATTTTGGTCCTTTGCACCCCATTATTTTTATTTCTACTTTGCACATTCTTCCACTGCAAATCTACCATTCCAGTGTTTTACTTGCTATATTGTATTTACTTTGCCACCATGGCCTTTTTTTTGCCTTTACCTCCCTATTCTCACCTCATTTGCTCACATCGTATATAGACTTGTTTATACTGTATTATTGACTGTATGTTTGTTTTGCTCCATGTGTAACTCTGTGTCGTTGTATGTGTCGAACTGCGTTGCTTTATCTCGGCCAGGTCGCAATTGTAAATGAGAACTTGTTCTCAACTTGCCTACCTGGTTAAATAAAGGTGAAATAAATTTCAGTTAACATACAGCAATGGCTGAGTTGGGTACTTTTTCTTTGTACATGCACCGAGCCTCCAAGTGGCTGGAGCCATACAACATGGTAAATTAAAAAACAACCATATAAAAAGTATGTGAAAAGATGGGGTCAAATGTAATTTTTATGTTTTGTTTTTGTTACAACCAATAGGTCTTCCTAACATTTGACATAACTAGCAAGCCTTACGAGAGAGGGGGTAAGAAAGATCCTAAAGGTAATTTCATATTTCGGTTTAGGGAGTTATTAACTTTATGGAAAACGATATTCACACTATGTGGATTATAAACATGTACATACATAGAAAGCCAACACATCAAGATCTAACAGGGATGAGTGGCGATTCAAAGTAAAACAGGAGTCTTCTGTAAGCTGCAATACGTGTTAAATATGTTTACCATACATCCATGACTGAATGGTTTCACAAACTCCCTTTAAAGGTTTTGTAAGAAAGTTGTAACAGGCCTCATTCAACAGGGATGTGTACTGAACATGTACCCATTATAAAACAAAATGGTCTACGGTCAAATGCATCTATAGTTTTTAATGAAATGGCCGCTGCATTAATTTAGATTATTTCAACATAGTCTAGAACCAGTAAGAACATAGACTGAATGATCTGCTTTGCGCTATTGAGCAAGAGGCCTGACCCATTTCTATGTAAGAGGCCACACTTTTTATATTCAGCTTCTTAATTAACTAACTCATAAATATGTTTTTTTTTTAAGTCAGCTTAACGTATATACTAGTACAACATACTAGGTACATACACTTCAATCATTAGAATATTTTTCGTACACTCGAGAAAACAACATATACATCGTTTTTACAACTCTTTCATAATCTAAATGTATGTATTGTGCAAAGTATTTTTTATTCTCAGTCCACAGAATGGAACACCTATCATTGAACCATGATAACGTGAGTTACCAATGATATACACTATTAGTTTCTGGGAAATACATCCTTATTCCTAATCGCTTCTAGCATATTTATTTTGACCCCATTTATGAAAGCTCACCCTTCCAGGAAAACATAAATTTGTTCCCACACAACGTAGACCAGTTATAACAATCACATATGTGTGGATTATGTCTGGATTTAGGACTAGCAGAGCATACCTATAAAGCAAAAAGCACGGGGATGACCGTTGAGAAAATGTTGCATATACATTTTTTAGTATCTCAATATTGTGTTATATGTTGGAATGTCTAATAAACAAATATATTGTATACATTAATAATATTATTTTGTCAGAAATTCAAGCCGTTGATACAGTTGTGTACTCTATCGCCCGCCCTGCTGATTGTGCTCTAGCTGAACTACATTATGCTTTCATTATTTTGCATCAAATCTTTATTGACCTCAAATGATTCTAGAACGTGTAAAAAGGACGTGTAAAAACTATGTATATGTCACGCCCTGGTCTTAGTATTTTGTGTTTTTCTTTATCTATTTAGTCAGGCCAGGGTGTGACATGGGTTTTTGTATGTGATGTGTTTTGTCTTGGGGTTTTTTCACATGTATTGGGATGGTAGCTTAGTGGGGTGTTCTAGGTGTATCTATGGCTGTCTGAAGTGGTTCTCAATCAGAGGCAGGTGTTTATCGTTGTCTCTGATTGGGAACCATATTTAGGCAGCCATATTCTTTGAGTGTTTGGTGGGTGATTGTCCTTATTGTCCTTATTGTCCTTATTGTCCTTATTGTCCTTATTGTCCTTATTGTCCTTATTGTCCTTATTGTCCTTATTGTCCTTATTGTCCTTATTGTCCTTATTGTCCTTATTGTCCTTATTGTCCTTGTTCGGTGTTAGTTTACACCAGTATAGGCTGTTTCGGTTTTTGTTACGTTTGTTGTTTTTGTAATTGATTCGTGTTTACTTTTGTTTATTAAACATGGATCGCAATCTACACGCCGCATTTTGGTCCGAAAATGCTGCTCTTAACATTGATATTTTGGTGTCTCTAGGTTAATCTCTAGACTGTTGAATGAGGCCTGTTACAACTTTCTTACAAAACCTTTAAAGGGAGTTTGTGAAACCATTCAGTCATGGATGTATGTAAAACATATTTAAAACGTATTGCATGTTACAGACGACTCCTGTTGTACATTGAATATCCATTAATCCCTGTTACACCTTTATGTGTTGGCTCTCTATGTCTGTACTTAGTGTAAAATGTGGTTTCCCTAGAGTTATTACACCCTAAACCTGAATCTGAAATTACCTTTAGGATCTTTCTTACCCCCTATTACTTTGGGGTTCTAATCTCCCCGGTGTACATGCACCGAACATCCATAGGCTGGAGCCACCTGGAAGCTCGGTGCATAGACATATAAAGAGAACTAAATAGGAAACTCAACAGTGTGTTAGGCCGAGAAACATTATTTAGATGTTTGTCTTATTGTTGTTGAAAGCTTGAAATGTACACAATGCGAAGGGACCTTGTTTCTAACACCCCATGCAGAGACACACACACACACACACACACACACACACACACACACACACACACACACACACACACACACACACACACACACACACACACACACACACACACACACACAATCCCCCTCCCAGACATTCCTGCTTCATAGACAACAACCCTAAGGGCAATAAAATAGGGGGTGTGGGGCCTAGGGGGAGTGGGGCCATTTTCTTTCAAAAGTTCAAACACAGACCCCCCCCAGTTCAACCAGGTACCTAGACATCAATCATCATGACAACTTTAAAGGAATAGATACAATATATGCATAAATTAGCACACCCTCTAACACGTGAGAACAGGAACAGGATGCCCATATATGGGCATAAGCACGTGATCAATTCCCGTCAGGATGTCCTGACCGGATGCCCAAATATGGGCATGCACATGTCATCCGGACACAGGGTCATAAATCATACATTTGACGTGTGCGGTCTACTTTATTCTCTCTGATCTCAATCCCATTGAGCACATCTGGGACCTGTTGGATCGGAGGGTGGGGGCTAGGACCTTGTTGGAAGAGTGGGGTAACATCTCACAGCAAGAACTGACAAATCTGGTGCAGTCCATGAGGAGGAGATGAACTGCAGTGCTTAATGCAGCTGGTGGCCACACCAGATACTGACTGTTGCTTTTGATTTTGACCCCCCATTTGTTCAGGGACACGTTATTTCATTTCTGTTAGTCACATGTCTTTGGAACTTGTTCGGTTTATGTCTGTTGTTGAATTGAGTTATCGTCATACAAATATTTACACATGTTAAGTTTGCTGAAAAGAAAAGCAGTTGACAGTGAGAGGACGTTTCTTTTTTTGCTGAATTTTCATGATCTTCAAACAATTCCATATTTTAGCTAGTAGAACATATAATAGAGTTATTACAAAGTGCTTCCAATATTCCTTTGCTAGTAACGGATTTAGCGATTCAGGTTGGTCTTCACACTAGTATTTTCTTCCCAATTGTCAGCTATAACCTACCATGTCTCTGCAAAGGGGTCTAGGCCTTTATGGCATCATAGAGGAAAAAGTGTGTTTGCTCAATACCTTCTCTAATGCCTACGCAAGTCTAACTAGCTACAACCAGAGTCTTCTATTTAGACACCATTGCATTCTAAGTCTTGAGACTTGTTGAATGCACGAGACTATAATGCAACACCTGTTTTCTGTCACTCACATTACTGTACCATGATTATGAACTGGCACTTTGGCAGCCCCCCTTTGCTAATACACACACACACACACACAGTGGGAGAGAGTCATTAGAGGAATGGTATTCACGTCGCCTGACTCACAGCAGATCACCTGTTTGACTCACGGTGAGTCAGTCACATGGTTTGTGTGCGTCAGTGTGGCAGTGTAACTTATTCTCAGGTAACGCTCTCTGATTGGTGGCACTTCCAATTTTGGGACAACACAACTGATATGTGCAGTGACAACCCAAACATTGTATATGTGTCCGCGCTTAATGTGTTACGTCACCTCAGTTCTGGACTGTTTCGTTCTGGAACCTATTTACCTCTCGTGGCATGAAACATAATTTTTAATGAAAGCGTTCAGAGTTCATTCGACCTGCCTCTGTATTTCTCCCTCCCCCTAAAAAAATGTAGCCTAATGTGAAAACGTAGATTTTCAACCCGCTCCTGATATTCTAAGAATTGATTTGGCTTGGGCCATCCAGGGTTTATGATTTGCGCAACATTGTAGCCTAGAGACCAACTAGTGGCCGGTGCTGTGGTGTGTGAGAAAAACGTGCCTATCTCTCTCAAAACCAGAATCCCTTTCCATGATCGCTTTCCCTCTCTCTGCTCTGATAGACATGAGCCTGCTACTACCATCTCTCCAGAGTCATGCTTCATCATTTATTTCCTTATAGAATCATAGCCATGGGAAGGATGCTGGTGGTGCCACAGCACCCCTGATAAATTAAAATACATTTGCCAAAGTTCTAGAATTACTGTCAACTGTTCAGAAGTGAACTCATTCAGAAGACTACGCCAGGAGTAGCCACCGAGGATCAATAGACTTTTTATTTTTTTACATATTTATGTTTTATAGTCTAGCTTGGATTGTGTGTAGCCCAATCACAAGGCATTGCCTACAGTTGGGAGCGTGTGGCAAATCTGTCAGTGAACTGCATGCAGCCAAAACAGGCCTTTTGCAATATTTCAAATACAATCATGGGATAGCACAGTTTGGAAAGCAAATGGCTCCTGCTGAAACAAAAATACTTCTCTCTCTGTAGGCTACTTCCAAATAGGCCTTTTGAGAGAACAGCGTTGTTTTTGCAAACTAAACCGAGAGAGAGGCTTTTGGCACGAGCTCATCGACCATCGCTGATGAGTGAGCTGTGTGCAATTGGGTGAGTCATTGAAACTGGAAAGCTTTTTTAGGACTATGAATTACTCCTCAAATTATACAATATTTTATGTTTCCTTCACACACCTAGGCTATTGATGGATTCAAGACGAGGTCGTTTCTTAATGATCTCACATTCTCAGTTTGTCAGTGTCAAAATAGCCTCACATTTAAATCATTTGTGCGCTATTAAAATAAGACTCTAAAGTGTCCAGTCATGTAAAATTACATAGAATTTATAAAAAGGCACAATTTTTCCGGGCCCTAGGCTACAACCAAAAAATCTGCAAGCACGTCTACTCTTGACTGTACTGACTGTACTGTAAGGATCCAAATAGGTCAGATCAGCTTGGCAATAAATTACTTCAACCAGACCCTCTTTCACCCACATAGGGGGGGGGGGGGGAACTGGCGGTGGGTTGACAGCTCACACCCTGTTGCAAATCAAGGACAAGAACATTCAGACTCCCTCTCTAAATTCACACGGGAATGTGCTTTTGTTTCACAGACATGTTCCCGCAGAAACTCGTAACACGTTCTAAAGCAGATACTGGAAAAATATTTTGGTCAGAGGAGACCCAAAGACCACTAATGTTGTTTGGTTGTTATTTTGAGAGAGGTGGGATCTTAGAAACTATGAGGAAATTGTTCCTATAACTTTGTACAAGTAAGTAGTCACCGCCCCCTTGAGTGAGGTCAGAGAGCTTGTCAGCCTCGCCAACCGCCCCTTTTGAACAAACTGTATAAAACGACGGGTTAAGAATTAACATATCAGACCAGAAAGGTGTCGAGCTGCAGCTCACGTTCAAAGTGGTTTGAAGTCCAAAATCACAACACGAGGTAGAAACGAGTCACATCCCAGACAATCACTGGTATGGCCGATTTATCTAGAAAAGCTCATTTAAGTGGGACCATTCTACTACTCTTCTTAAATCACCGTAATGCGCTACTCTCATCGCCCCACTAAGAACCATCGACACGGCTGGCTAGCCTATCTTCATAGAATTATCTTCCAGAGCGAGTGGAAGCAGAGTGAGCTCTGTAGTTCTTTTCGGGACTACACAGCGGGTCAACGTATGCCGGGCGACTGCAGAGGAGAGCAACAGTATGAGATGGGTGGGGACCCCTTTTGGACAATCGGAGCCTTACAAGCATGCCGCAAAAGGCCCAACATCCTTTCCAAGAAGGACTGGTTCCGACAGAAATACACAAAGAACCAAGACATAAATGAACGATTTCTTACTCCAAACGGGCGGCGGTTCGTGTGCAAGTGTATGATTACTATGAGAGTCGTTTCTAAAATGTACCAACATTAAGTGTCTCTGTCTCTCGCCCTATCCATGTCTTTTGTAACAAGCCGCCATATTGTGTCAGTCCGCTAGGGACCTGTTTCTAACGTATTAAGTATTCCTGTGTTACCATTTAGTTAGCGAGTAAATAAATAATGAAACCAATGTGTGTGAAATTGAATCAAATGCAAGGCTGGGGTTTTTGCAGATGCAGGAGGTTATGACTGATCAGAATGACGATATGATACGAGGTTATGATTAATAAGAGTTTATGGATATAATTGGTAAAGACCTTTTAGAGTTTAATTCGGGAGATGATAACTCTTTAAAGAACCGCTCTCGTGGTGCCCCAGATCCTAATGAGTTAATTGTTACATGATTCATTTAATCGGGTAACAATTAAACATAGTTCGTTGATTAGATAAACAACAGTCATGAGATTAATGAAAGTAAAGTTACGACACAAGTCTAGACCACTACACAACTGCGATGATATGCAAAGCTTTATTATGAAGGTGATTTTCCAGTACCTCCGAGAGCCCCAGGTCACCCCCCTCTCCTGCACACTTTTTGTTCCGGCACCACCTGATTTACAAATTAAGCACTGATGTGTGTGCATCATCCCCCTATATATATTTGACACTCACAACTAGAGTTTCTCTTTGTTTGGGCTAGTTCGGTTGGTTTTAACAGGTATTATACATCAGCGTGTCTGTCCATGGATGCCTAATACCCTCATGCTATGTGGTCTAGTGGTTTGGAGTCCTTGGGCCACTGTTCTCCTGGTATAGAGTTTCTTCCTCATTTAGTGTGGGCCATACACATGACTCACTGGCCTGCTGCCCTGGCTTTGGAAGGTGGTGTCAGGTTCGGCCCCTCTTTCTCAATCTGTGCCTTAGATCAGAGTAGATAAAGGGAGAGAGGGAGGGATGAATGGAGGCAGGGGAGGGGAGGGGTGAGGAGGAAGAGAGAGTGGTGTGAGTTGGGGGTGTGTTCACAGGGGCTGAGAGAGAGCGCAAGTTGGATTGTGTCTAGACCAGACATTTTTCCATTGTGTTTTTGGCAGGTCCTACCTTGCCCCTCACCACCCCTTCTGAGACACACCTCCTAATCTACACCTGCTTGCTGTCCCCAAGTGGTATGTCCCCAAGTGGTATGTTCCCAATTTAGGACCCACCTGTTGCCTTGGGAATTCATATTTTGGGGGTTGGGGTTGTAGTGGATGGGGTGAGCTCGCTGCAGTGTACTGGTGGGGAGCATGACCCCTTTGGCATGTGTTCTAAAATAACAAAAGAATTTAGGACCGCAGAAAAGACAGACAATGGGAGCCAGTCCAATGCAGACAAGCCCCGAGCTGTCCAGAAGAAGTGTTGAGTTATAAGTCCAGATAGGTGGTGATGGACATTGGCTTGAGTTCCATATTATCTCCAAAATGCCAGGCGTTACAACCTTTGCAGGTAATTCCCTGCAGCGCAGTGGCCAACAAATATGGACAGTCCCTTTTTCATAGATTCACATTTTTCTGCCAGGTATCAATCTAATCAATAAAATGAAATGTTCTCTTCAATTGCATTTCATCCAATTGTAACCATTCTTCTTGGTGGTGCAAAACGTCACATAAGGTTTAAGAGTTAGGGAATACTTCAAAATTAGACCAGCTAGCCTACTGCATTTTTTATAGTGCTTTTAACAATTGCATGATTCATCACATGATTGGTGCTTTTTCACATACTTACATATGTCCAATATTTAAAAGGAGACTTATGGAATCTGAAAGTGCAAACCTAGTAGGAATCACATTGGCCGTTCTGTGTAGAGATAACACTCCTCTTGACTTCAGCCAATGGTGAATAAGGTCAATACAGCTCCTGCTTTCATCTTGCCGCAAAAGACGACCTCTGTGACGGCTGAAACTCCCTCCAGTCACCCCTCACACCCTCCCTCTCTCATTTAGAAAATACCAAGAGAGGTGTGCGCCAATGTCATTCTATCCAAGGTAGACCCGGACTCGCCACGAACTTCAAAGCGAGGAGACTCAGAGTTAAAACTTTTGAACTGTTTGCAACCCTGTCGCTTTTCACTTGTGTTTCAATTCTAGCCTTGGATTTGACTTTACCGGTCAACATTTAATACAAGTGCCAGGCTTACTGTCCATATTCCAAGTGAGGGTTTTCACGTCGTGTCCAGTTAGGAGTGTGCGTGGGGGAGCGGGACAACTGTCACGGACTGTAATTGGTGTCTCACGCGGTCAAAGCTATGCCGCCTGGGTTTCAGCAACTTGGAGTGGAGGTATTGTCAACATTACTCGTTTTTATAAGAAAATATGAAACGTTTTCATGCTCACTAACAATGAGTAGCCTCTGATGCATGGAGTAGAATTTACGCATAGGTTATAGCCTATTGAGACCGATTTTCAGTAGCCTAACCCATGTCTCTGCATGTGTGAATGAGCAGGTATATTTTGTTTATAAAAAGTCTATAAAAGTATAAATATCCATTAAATACATACATTGTTTACATTTTGTAATCCACGTTTTAGAGATCCATTAAGAACTTTTACAATAGGCTATTTGATATCTCCACCCAGCTAAAAGTTGCCTCTTTATCTCTTCGTTCTCATCCCCTTTCACTTTCTTATCTCAGGTGAGGGATGACTCTTCCACACCTGACGAAATGACTGGTTCATATGAACGCCTTTGAAACATTTATGTCATCTGAGAAAATGGTGACTAACTTTAGCCTAATACCACTTTGCAGCTGTGGAATGTGGAGATGTGATATCAGAACACAGACGACTGTCAGTGAAATATGGAATATTTAAAATGTAAACTAATTTCCGCGAATGAAACGTGTTTTTAGAATAATTATAGCAATTGCTATTCATCCATCAGAATCGGCACTATGAGCATTTACATTTAGAACCCCAATAACGTTACATGGGGAATATGTAAATAACGCTATGTAACTGAATGTCTCAAATTAGTCTTTCACGTTCTAAAAGTAGTCCAGACCCTCTAAATATATGGCTCTAACAAACATTCTACTTTCAGGGAGATTGTCAAAACAATGTGAGCCCTTATTTGTCCTATAGTGACCTTGACCAGGAGATACCTGCTTACAGGTCAGGCCTGAGATTAATATGGGTTGGTAGGTGACCCAGTTCCACCGGTTTGTGTTACATACCACAGCTCATACTAAAAACACTAAACTAGTACATATATTCAAAAATATGATCAGAATTGCAGCATCTTTGTATTTTTCTTCCTGCTCATAGTTTGTGGCAAAATAGAAAAGATCAAGAAAAGGCACTTCAGAGAACTGGAGACGATGAAAACAAGGTCTTAACATCAGCCCATTTCTTTCCCAATATGTTCTACATATGCAGGCTACAGTTGAAATGTTGTAAAGCCCATTCTATGAAGTGAAATGGAACACGACCCTTAGGTTCTTTTTTTGTTGTTGTACAATGTGGGTCTCTCGGGCACACAAAAAAAACAGGAAGTGTCTGGACAACCTCTACTAAAACACTAGATTCAGGGATGTGTAAAGGACCACAGAGATGTCGGGCAACAGAGCAAATGCCTGTCAGGACACGTTTTATTTGTCACCACAAGGCACTCCATTTCACTTTGGATATTTATACAACAGGGTGTGTGGTTTCTAGGAGTGAAGAGAAATGGAAATCTAAATTAAACATGAAAAGTTAGGCTAGATAAGGCAATTAGGCATACATGTATACTCACTACTGAATAACAAGTTAAACTAAATAATGTTCTCAATTGTACACTATAAATATAAAACATGCATCATATTGAAGTGCCTGAATCAAACAGTGTGGTTACATAGTAAACGGACCCAGGTAGGGTCTGAAGCTAGCATTAGCCAGGTATGCTATACGACTCAGATCAAGCACTGGGCCTGGAAATAATGTGGGAAAGGCACCATTATTGTAACATACAATTATACCAGTAAAATATGCACTATATCTTCACAATAACGGCCGAAGTGTGAGACAATGGCATCAGACTGAACAGCCCCCATGTAGTCATCGTTATGATTCGCAGTGGGCTACAAACATGTAGCAGGCTAGGCAGGTCATGTTAACAAATGATTAGCCTAGCACACAAACGAGTACAAACATCAATCCCTGCAAACAGACTTTCTTTCCTATCAACTCCCTCACCAATGGGCACACTATTTTACACAGCAAACACTTCTTTATTGCTAGCTCTGCTCCCATGTGTCCATTTCCCTCACTTTATCAGATTAGCCACGCCCAGTTGGCGGGCCCCGGCAAGGTAATTAGAGGACACACGGGAGCAGCGATTGGTTCATTGACAGGTCAATCATGGTCTATCAGGGCCTTTTTAACAGAAATACTAACACACACACACACATACACACACATACACACACACACACACACACACACACACACACACACACACACACACACACACACACACACACACACACACACACACACACACACACACACACACACACACACACACAGTGGCTGAAAAAGTACCCAATTGTCATACATGAGTAAAAGTAAAGATACCTAAATAGAAAATTACTCAAGTAAAAGTGCAAAGTCACCCAGTAAAATACTACTTGAGTAAAAGTCTAAAAGTATTTGGTTTTAAATGTACTTAAGTATCAAAAGCAAATGTAATTGTTAAAATATACTTAAGTATCAAAAGTGAAAGTAAATGCTATAAATCAATTCAATATATTTAGCAAACCAGACAGCACAATTGACTTTTTTATTTACGAATAGCCAGAGCTGCACTCAGAAATCATTTACAAACTAAGCATTTGTGTTTAGTTAGTCCACCAGATCAGAGGCAGTAGGAATGACCACATCTCTCTTGACAAGTATGTAAATTGTACCATTTTCCTGTCCTGCTAAGCATTCGAAATGTAACGAGTACTTTTTGGTGTCAGGGAAACTATATGGGAGTAAAAGGTACATATTTTCTTTAGGAATGTAGTGGAGTAAAAGTAAAAGTAGTCAAAAATATAAGAAGTAAAGTACAGATACCCCAAAAAATAACTTAAGTACTTCAAAGTATTTTTACTTTGTTGCCTTACTCCACTGCTTAGACAAACACATGCACACACTTTACCTTTGTTTTGCTTTTATGTTGACAAAACACGCCCTATCTGGGTACTCAACACTGCAAGGTCATCATGTCACAGCAACACAGACAGACACACCTCCGACACAAACTCAACCAGGTGTAGGATTCTAATGTAATATGCACACACATTTGGACATTTATTAATGGACCATTCTACAATTTTTCAGAATAGCATAGAATAGAATAGAATAGAATGATGTCCTCAGAGGGGAAATGCTTTGCACAGTCTTGTATAGTTTAAATAAAACATAACAGTGAACACCATGTATATGTATTCATTAATAACATAACATATTGATAACATTTTTGGAGAAGGAAACTGTTAACCCTATCTAGTTAATATCGGATAAGAACTAAGTAACTGTGCATTACAGCCCATGTTTAACTATTGTGAATTCAGTGGTATGTTGGGAAGGCTGCTAGAGCCAGTCAGCTTGCTGTGTCGAAGGTAAACAGATGTAAGCACTAGGAAAGCCTGGTCAGTCTCTCCCAGAGCCCCAAGCTGTCAGTCACCATGGCAACAGGTGCCTGTGGACTGATGGGAACATAGAACGCAAATATACTTTATATATACTGTATATATATTGTCATCTTCAACCTAGATGGGAACTAGGATGGAACTCAGCGTTCAGTCACCCAATCACACGATACACAGTTAAGTCCTGGCCACAGCTAGAAAGATCCTTTCCCATTGGTATCACAGTTATAAATAGTGGATATTAGAGAGGCTGTCGCGTGTGTGTCTGGGGGGTTAGGTTGTTTTTGCAACAAACCATGCCTTTCTAGGTTATCCATCCTCTCTGTATCCCTCACCAATGGGCACAATCCAACAGTCCTTGTTTCCCTTTATGAACAACCAGCGACACATATTTAAATCTAAATATATGGCTCTGCAAGCAACCACACAATTTCACCATGATTAACAGAGGTGTTGTCTTCCTCTTGTGTGTGTCCACTACAGACAGTGACTGGAACCCTTGCTCTCTCAGTGTTCACTGCTGTATTGGGCTCCTTTCAGTTTGGATACAATATCGGCGTCATCAATGCACCTCAGAAGGTAAGACCAACTTGCAATTTTATTAAAGGGGAATTCCACCACTTTTTAACCTCATATTTATTATCTCCAGCACCATACTAGTTTTCCCTTTAACCAGTGCCATAGATAAACAGATTCTGGCAAAATCAGGCCCACTTTGGCACCAAAAGTTACAGTACATTCAAGACCGTACAATTCTAATAGAATCCCAATTAGAATGTTGTCAGGGGGCATGTTTGGTATCAAATCAAATGTTATTGGTGACATAGACATATTTAGCACATGTTATTGCGGGTGTGGCGAAATGCTTGTGTTCCTAGCTCCAACAGTGCAGTAGTATCTAACAATCACAACAGTACACACACATCTAAAAGTTAAAGAATGGAATTAAGAAATATATAAATATTAGATCAAGCAATGTTGGAGTGGCATTGACTAAAATACAGTAGAATAGAATACAATATATACATATGAGATGAGTAAAGCAGTATGTAAACGTTATTTAAACATTATTAAAATGACTAGTGTTCCATTATAAAAGTGGCCAGTGATTCCAAGTAATTTATATAGGGCAGCAGCCTCTAAGGTGAAGGGTTGCGTAACCGGGAGGAAGTCGACTAGTGATGTCGATTTAACAGTCTGATAGCCTTGAGATAGAAGCTGTTTTTCAGTCTCTCGGTCCCAGCTTTGATGCACCTGTACTGACCTCGACTTCTAGATGTTAGCGGGGTGAACAGGCCGTGGCCCGGGTGGTTGATGTCCCTGATTATCTTTTTGGCCTTCCTGTGATATGGGGTGCTGTAGGTGTCCTGAAGGGCAGGTAGTTTGCCCCCGGTGATGCGTTGGGCACACCGCACCACCCTCTGGAGAGCCCTGTGGTTGTGGACGGTGCAGTTGCCATATCAGGTGGTGATACAGCCTGAAAGGATGCTCTCAATTGTGCAACTGTAACAGTTTGTGAGGGTTTTATGGGCCAAGGCAAATTTTCTTCAGCCTCCTGAGGTTGAAGAGACGCTGTTGCGCCTTCACCACGCTGTCTGTGTGGGTTAGCCATTTCAGATTGTCAGTGAGATTTACGCCGAGGATCTTGAAGCTTTCCACCTTCTCCACTGTGGTCCCGTCGATGTGGATAGTGGCATGCTACCTTTGCTGTTTCCTGAAGTCCGCAATCTACTGCTTTGTTTTGTTTATATTTACATTTACATTACATTTAAGTCATTTAGCAGACGCTCTTATCCAGAGCGACTTACAAATTGGTGAATTCACCTTCTGACATCCAGTGGAACAGCCACTTTACAATAGTGCATCTAAATCATTTAAGTGGGGGGGGGGTGAGAAGGATTACTTATCCTATCCTAGGTATTCCTTGAAGAGGTGGGGTTTCAGGTGTCTCCGGAAGGTGGTGATTGACTCCGCTGTCCTGGCGTCGTGAGGGAGTTTGTTCCACCATTGGGGGGCCAGAGCAGCGAACAGTTTTGACTGGGCTGAGCGGGAACTGTACTTCCTCTATATTGAGTGAGAGGTTATTTTCCTGGCACCACACTCCCAGGGCCTTCACCTCCTCCTTGTAGACTGTCTCGTCATTGTTGGTAATCAGGCCTACTACTGTTGTGTCGTCTGCAAACTTGATGATTGAGGTGGAGGCATGCGTGGCCACGCAGTCATGGGTGAACAGGGAGTACAGGAGGGGGCTGAGCACACACCCTTGTGGGGCCCCTGTGTTGAGGATCAGTGAAGTGGAGGTGTTCTTTCCTACCTTCACCACCTGGGGGCGGCCCATCACAGGGCGGGGTTCAGACCCAGGGCCCCGAGCTTAATGATGAGTTTGGAGGATATTATGGTGTTGAATTCTGAGCTATAGTCAATGAACAGCATTCTTACATAGGTATTCCTCTTGTCCAGATGGAATAGCGCAGTGCGATGGCGATTGCATCGTCTGTGGATCTATTAGGTCGGTAAGCAAATTCAAGTGAGTCTAGGGTGTCAGGTAATGTAGAGCTGATATGATCCGTAACTAGCCTCTCACAGCACTTCATTATGACAGAAGTGAGTGTTACGGGGCAATAGTAATTTAGTTCAGTTACCTTTGCTTTCTTGGGTACAGGAACAATGGTGGACATCTTGAAAGTGGGGACAGCAGAATGGGATAGGGAGAGATTGAATATGTCCGTAAACACTCCAGCCAGCTGGTCTGCGCATTGTCTGAGGACGCAGCTTGCGATGCCGTCTGGGCTAGCAGCCTTGCGAGGGTTAACAACCTTTAACGTCTTACTCAAGACGACTCCCGAGAAGGAGAAACCACAGTCCTTGGTAGTGGGCCACGTTGGTGGGACTATGTTATCCTCTAAGTGGGCAAAGAAGGTGTTTAGCTTGTCCGGAAGCAAGATGTCGGTATCCGCAAAGTGGCTGGTTTTCTCTCTGTAGTCCGTGATTGTCTGTAGACCCTGCCACATACGTCTTGTGTCTGAGCCGTTGAAAAGCGACTACTGACGTTTTGTCTGTTTGACTGTCATATTCCCAGTCACCATGGTTAAATGCTGTGGTTCGCGCTTTCAGTTTTGCGTGAATGCTGCCATCTATCCACGGTTTCTGGTTTGGGTAGGTTTTAATAGTCACAGTGGGTACAACATCTCCTATACACTTCCTGATTAACTCAGTCACCGTGTCTGTGTATTTGTCAATGTTTTTCTCAGAGGCTACCCGGACCATATCCCAGTCCGCGTGATCAAAACAATCTTGAAGCATGGATTGGTCCGATTGGTCAGACCAGCATTGAATAGACTTTGCACAGGTACTTCCTGTTTGAGATTCTGTCTATAGGACAGGAGGAGCAAAATGGAGTCATGATCAGATTTGCCGAAGGGAGGGCAGGGGAATGCCTTGTAGGCATTTCGAGAAAAAAAGTTGAGTAGCAGTGGTCCAATGTTTTTCTAGCGCGAGTACTACCGTCAATATGTTGATAGATCTTCGGTAGCCTTTTCCTCAAATTAGCTTTGTTAAAATCCCCAGCTACAATAAATGCGGCCTCAGGGTATGTGGTTTCCAGTTTGCATAAAGTTCAGTGTAGTTCTTTAAGGGCCGTTGTGCATTGGCAGGATAGAGAAGCTATGTCTGGTAAGACGAGGGGCGCGATTTCTCATTTTAACCTCTTGAAACTCCCCATCCCGGATCCGGGATTGTGACTAAGCCTCAGGCTCATTAGCATAACGCAACGTTAACGATTTCTGAAAATCGCAAATAAAATTAAAATAATGCGTTTGCTCTCAAGCTTAGCCTTCTCTTAACAACACTGTCATCTCAGATTTTCAAAATATGCTTTTGAACCATAGAAATTGACTAATTTGTGTAAGAGTATGCAAAGCTAGCATAGCATTTTGTGTAGCATGTAGCACGCAACATTTTCACAAAAGCCAGATAACCAAATAAATAAAATCATTTACCTTTGAAGAGCTTCTGATGTTTTCAATGAGGAGACTCCCAGCCACATACCAAATGCGCAGTGTTTCCTGAAAGCGTCTGTGTGTAGGAGAAATCGTTCCGTTTTCTACATTGCGCCTGGCTACCGAAACGAACCGAAAATGCAGTCACCTACAACGTGAAACTTTTTCCGGATTAACTACATAATATCGACCGAAACATGGCAAACGTTGTTTGGAATCAATCCTCAAGGTGTTTTTTCACATATCTCTTCATTGACATGCAGTTCGTGGAAGCTTGCTTCTCTCTCTGTGCCCCATGGAAAAATACTGGCAGGTGACTTTTGCGCACCAATTTCAGCGCAGGACACCGGGCGGACACGTGGTAAATGTGGTCTCTTATGGTCAATCTTCCAACGATCTGCCTACAAATACGTCACAATGCTGCAGACACCTTGGGGAAACGACAGAAAGGGCAGACTCATTCCTCTTGCGTTCACAGCCATATAAGGAGATCATGAAAGACAGAGCCTCAAAAATCCTTGTCATTTCCTGGATGCCAAGTCATCTTGGTTTTGCCTGAAGCTCACGTTAAAGGGCACGCACAGAGAAGATATTTGTATTTCTGGACACGTCAGAGTGTTTTCTTTCGAACAGTAGCAATTATATGCATAGTCGAGCATCTTTTTGTGACAAAATATCTTGTTTAAAACGGGAACGTTTTTCTTCCAAAAATGAAATAGCGCCACCATAAGTGTAAGAGGTTAAAGAAGTCTCGAGTTATTGCTCGTCTGAGGTAGAGTACCTCATGATAAGCTGTAGACCACACTATCTACCAAGAGAGTTCTCATCTATATTATTCAAAATGGTCTATTTACCACCTCAATCCAATGCTGGCACTAAGACCACACTCAACGAGCTGTATAACGCCATAAGCAAACAAGAAAATGCACATCTAGTAGCGGCGCTCCTAGTGGCCGGGGACCTTAATGCAAGCAAACTTAAATCCATTTTACCAAATTTCGACCAGCATGTCACATGTGCAACTAAAGGGGAAAAAAACCTCTAGACCACCTTTACTCCACACACAGAGACACAAACAAAGCTCTCCTTCGCGATCCATTTGGAAAATCTGACCATTATTCTATCCTCCTGATTCCTGTGTACAAGCAAAAACTAAAGCCGGAAGTACCAGTGACTTGCTCAATACGGAAGTGGTCAGATGACACGCATGCTACGCTACTGGACTGTTTTGCTACCACAGACTGGAATTTGTTCCAGGATTCATCCAATGGCATTGAGGAGCATACCACCTCAGTCGCCGGCTTTATCAATAAGTGTATCGACGACGTCGTCCTCACAGTGACCATACATATCTCAACCAGAAGCCATGGATTACAGTGAACCGAGCTAAAAGCTAGAGCTGCCTCTTTCAAGGAGCGGAACACTAATCTGGACGCTTATAAGAAATACCGTTACGCCCTCAAATGAACCATCAAACAGGCAAAGCGTCAATACAGGACTAAGATTGAATCCTACTACATCAGCTCTGACACACGTCAGATGTGGCTGGGCTTGAAAACTATTACAGACTGTGAGCTGCCCAGTGACGTGAGCCTACCAGACGAGCTAAAGGCCTTTTATGGTCGCTTCGAGGCAAGCAACACTGAAGCATGCATGAGAGCACCAGCCGTATCGGACCTTTAAACAGGTCAACATTCACAAAGCCACAGGGCCAGACGGATTACCAGGACATGTACTCAATGCATGCGCGGACCAACTGGCAAGTGTTTTCACTGACATTTTCAACCTCTCCCTGACCGAGTCTGTAATACCTACTTTTTTCAAGCAGACCCTGTGCCCAAGGAAGTGAAGGTAACCTGCCTAAATGATTACCACCCCAGTAGTCATAAAGTGCTTTGAAAGGCTGGTCATGGCTCACATAAACACCATCATCCCGGAAACCCTAGACCTACTCCAATTGGCATACCGCCCCAACAAATCCAATCTCAATCGCACTGAACTCTGCCCTTTCCCACCTGCACAAAAAGAACATCTATGTGAGAATGGTGTTCATTGACTACAACTCAGCGTTCAACATCAGTGTCCAAAAATGCTCATCACTAAGTTAAGGACCCTGGGACTAAACACCTCTCTCTGCAATTGGATCCTGGACTTCCTGATGGGCCTCCCCCAGATGGTAAGGGAAGGCAACAACACATCTGCCACACTGATTCTCAACACTGGAGGCCCTCAGGTGTGCGTGCTTAGTCCCCTCCTGTACTTTCTGTTCACCCATGACTGCGTGGCCAAACACGACTCCAACACCATCATTAAGTTTGCTGATGACACAGTGGTAGGCCTGATCAGTGACAACAATGAGACAGCCTATAGGGAGGAGGTCAGAGACCTGGCAGTGTGGTGCCAGGACAACAACCTCTCCCTCAATGTGAGCAAGACAAACGAGGTGATCGTGGACTACAGGAAAAGGCGGGCCGAACAGCCCCCATTAACTTCTTATGGATGGGGGGCAGTATTGAGTAGCTTGGATGAATAAGGTGCCCAGAGTAAACTACCTGCTACTCAGGCCCAGAAGCTAAGATATGCATAGTATTAGTAGATTTGGATAGAAAACACTCCGAAGTTTCTAAAACTGTTTGAATGATATCTGTGAGTATAATAGAACTCATATGGCAGGCAAAAACCTGAGAAAAAAATCCAACCAGGAAGTGGGAAATCTGAGGTTTGTAGGTTTTCAAGTCTTTGCCTATCCAAGATACAGTGTAAATTTGGTCCGATTGCACTTCCTAAAGCTTCCACTAGATGTCAACAGTCTTTAGAACCTTGTTTCAGGCTTCTACTGTGAAGCGGGAGCGAATAAGAGCTGTTTGACCAAGGGGTCTGGCAGAATGCCATGAGCTAAGTCATGCACGCAGCCGTGAGAGCTAGCTGCGTTCCTTTTCATTTCTAAAGACAAAGGAATTGTCCGGTTGAAACATTATTGAAGATTGATGATAAAAACATCCTAAGGATTGATTCTATACATCGTTTGACATGTTTCTACAAACTGTAATATAACTTTTTTGACTTTTCGTCTGGACTAAGTGTGCCTGTGCCTCATGAATTTGGATTTGTGAACTAAATGCGCGAAAAAAGGAGGTATTTGGACATAAATGATGGACTTTATCGAACAAAACAAACATTTATTGTGGAACTGGGATTCCTTGGAGTGCAGTCTGATGAAGATCATCAAAGGTAAGTGAATATTTATAATGCTATTTCTGACTTCTGTTGACTCCACAACATGACGGGTATCTGTATGTTTTGTTCTGGTGCCTGAGCGATGTACTCAGATTATTGCATGGTGTGCTTTTTCCGTAAAGCTTTTTTTGAAATCTGATTTCTGACTTGCATTAAGGAGAAGTATATCTTTAATTCCATGTATAACACTTGTATTTTCATTAACATTTATGATGAGTATTTCTGAAAATTGATGTGGCTCTCTGCAAAATTACCGGATGTTTTGGAAGCAAAACATTACTGAACATAACGTGCCAATGTAAACTGAGATTTTTGCATATAAATATGAACTTTATCGAACAAAACATACATGTATTGTGTAACATGAAGTCCTATGAGTGTCATCTGATGAAGATCATCAAAGGTTAGTGATTAATTTTATCTCTATTTCTGCTTTTTGTGACTCCTCTCTTTGGCTGGAAAATGGCTGTGTTTTTCTGTGACTAGGTGCTGACCTAACATAATCGCATGGTATGCTTTCGTTGTAAAGCCTTTTTGAAATCGGACACTGTGGTGGGATTAACAAGTTTACCTTGAAAATGATGTATAATACTTGTATGTTTGAGGAATTTTAATTATGAGATTTCTGTTGTTTGAATTTGGCGCCCTGCACTTTCACTGGCTGTTGTCAAATCGATCCCGTTAACGGGATTTCAGCCCATCTCATCTCTAAGAAGTTTTAACATCGACGGAGCTGTAGTGGAGCAGGTAGAGAGTTTCAAGTTCCTGGGTGTCCACATCTCCAACAAACTATCATGGTCCAAACACATCAAGACAGTCGTGAAGAGGGCATGACAACACCTTTTCCCCCTCAGGAGATTGAAAAGATGTGACATGGGTCCCCAGATCCTCAAAAAGTTCTACAGCTGCACCGTCAAGAACATCACAGCCTGGTATGGCAACTGCTCAGCATCTGACCATAAGGCGCCACAAAGGGTAGTGCGTACGGCCCAGTACATCACTGGGGGCAAGCTTCCTACCATCCAGGACCTATATACTAGGTGGTGTCAAAGAAAGGCCCAAATAATTGTCAAAGACTCCAAGTCATAGTCGGTTCTCTCTGCTACCGCACGGCAAGTGGTATTGGAGCGCCAAGTCTAGGACCAAAAGACTCTTAACAGCTTCTACACCCAAGCCATAAGACTGCTGAACAAATAATCAACCCCCCCCTTTGTTTTACACTGCTGCTACGCACTGTTTATTATCTATGCATAGTCACTTTACCCCTATATACAAAATAACTTGGATAACCTGTACCCCCGCAAATTGACTCGGTACCGGTACCCTCTGTATATAGCCTCGTTATTGTTATTTTTATTGTGTTACTTTTTATTTTTATTTCGCCATTTTTACTTTAGTTTATTTAGTAAATATTTTCTTAACCAACAATGCAGTTCAAGAAAGAGTTAAGGGCTTGCAAGAAAGCATTTAACAGTAAGGTATTGTATTCGGAGCATGTGATAAATAACATTTGATTTGAAATGTGATATTTTATTTTCAATAAAAAAAATATTTAAAAAAAACTGTTTTTGCTTTGTCATGTAATCCATTTTAGAATAAGTGTAAAGTAACAAAATGTGGAAAAAGTCAAGGGGTCTGAATACTTTCCGAATGCACTGTGTGCTCATTGTCCTCACCAGGGTTTTGACCTGACTGTAGTTCAGTGTCGTAACTGACATCAGTGGGCAAATACTCACTTTCGTTGGCCAGTGGCACGCTGGAAAAGTGAATCCCGGTTTCAACTGTACTCATGCAGATGGCAGATAGCGTGTCTGGCGTCCTGTGGGCGAGCGGTTTGCTGCAACAAGAGGTCCCGTGAGAAAAAAACTTGCCGCCTATAGAAATCAAATGCCCATCCAACTGATTAATTAAAGTTATGTTAGGATATATCAGTTATCCTGTTAGAGCTTTTGTGCTGAATCCACTGTGTTGACTAAGGTGCCCTGTTTATGGTCATGTCAGTGTGTAGGAAGGAGATTTCAAGATGTGGGAAGTGTGCAGGAAGGCAAGGGACAGACGATTGTGTAGTTTCAGTGGATAAGGTTATGTGTGTTAACTGTAGGGGTGACCATGCCGCTGGGGATCGGAAGTGTCCGGTGCGAGAGAGGCAGGTTGAAGTGGTCAGAGTAGTGCAGAAAGTGTCGTATGCTGAGGCTGTGGAGAAAGTAGAGGGGGATTTTATTTTGAATTGTTATCGTTCATCTCATTTGACCACCTCCCTCCAATGATCACTCAAGCCATGAACTTTCCAACCCTCTCATGATCTACCCTCTCATGAATGTGGTTGTTGATTTCTAAATTGCTTGTCTTTTTTGTGTTGCTTTAAAGCGCTTTGATATTCTTTATGTAATGAATAGCGCTTGAATAAATGATTAATATGACCTTTTCGGAAACAGGCTATTGTTGTCTTTTTTCTCAGGGCCAGGTTTGTCCCGTTCACAATGAAGTAGAGTCTATAGGCTTTAAAAGCAACATATTAATGTCAGTGCAATCAATTAAGGATTCAAACTAAATGAAATGTCGGGATAGAGGAAAGAAGACATGTAGGGATATAGAAGAGAGGGGGAGATAGGGGGAATAGAGAGACTGTGAGGATTGATGAACTATTACAGAATAGGAGATGGATAAAGAGAGCAGGAGGAAGAAATATATTGGAGACAAGAGAGGGAAAGAGCAGAAGAGAGAGTGGCCAGGGGAGCATCCGAATAATGTCAACACGAGCCGCATGAGGAAACACACAGCGTTGCCAAAAAATACCCCCCGCCCTCCTCATGCCTCCTCGCCCTCCTCACCCATCCGCAAGCCTGCACAGTTCACACATCTATCTACCCCCATTCCTGCACTTCAACCCCCCCACATCTCAGATATCCTTAACAGCCAAGGGTGAAATTGGAGGCAGAGGGGTTTAAGGCAACGATTCTGGTGTCATGGGAAAGAGGGGCTATTTTGGGCTTTTTTTAGGACGACACTCAAAAGGTTTGTTGAGGCTTCATGCTGTGACTCAGACAAGGGCGGGCGGTGTCGCTTTCGGAGAGAAACACACCATAGTGCACGTACAGCCTCCCTGAACAATATATAGTTAGATGCTCTCGCTGCAATCTAGACAATCTCTTAGATTCACTGTCGTAAAGCCCCCTTCTCATAAGGGGGCTTTAGTTGTGGTTTGGTGGTCATGGCATATATCAGAACATATATCAGCTAATTACTAATAGATCAAATAAAGCAGATCATATATCAGCTAACATACACCAAATATATTAGAACATATATCAGCTAAAATAGCTAATATATGTTAGAATATATTTGATGTAACAGAAATAAAAAAATATTACAATATATCAGCTAACATACATCAAATATATTGGAACATACATCAGCAATCATAAACTCAGAAAAAAAAGAAGTGTCTCTTTTTCAGGACCCTGTCTTTCAAAGATAATTCGTAAAAATCCAAATAACTTCACAGATCTTCATTGTAAAGGGTTTAAACACTGTTTCCCATGCTTGTTCAATGAACCATAAACAATTAATGAACATGCACCTGTGGAACGGTCGTTAAGACACTAACAGCTTACAGAAGGTAGGCAATTAAGGTCACAGTTGTGAAAACTTAGGACACTAAAGAGGCCTTTCTACGGACTCTGAAAAACACCAAAAGAAAGATGCCCATGGTCTGTGCTCATCTATGTGAACGTGCCTTAGGCATGTTGCAAGGAGGCATGAGGACTGCAGATGTGGCCAGGGCAATAAATTGCAATGTCCGTACTGTGAGACGCCTAAAACAGAGCTACAGAAAGACAGGACAGACAGCTGAACGTCCTTGCAGTGGTAAACCACGTGTAACAACACATGCACAGGATCGGTACATCCGAACATCACACCTGCGACACAGGTACAGGAAGGCAACAACAACTGCCCGAGTTACACCAGGAACGTACAATCCCTCCATCAGTGCTCAGAATGTCCGCAATAGGCTGAGAGAGGCTGGACTGAGGGCTTGTAGGCCTGTTGTAAGGCAGGTCCTCACCAGACATCACCGGCAACAACGTCCTTTTTGCCAGTCCTGTCGACTGGCAAAAAGTGCTCTTCACTGGCGAGTCACAGTTTTGTCTCACCTATCGTTGAAGGAATGAGCGTTACACCGAGGCCTGTACTCTGAAGCAGGATCGATTTGGAGGTGGAGGGTCCGTCATGGTCTGGGGCGGTGTGTCACAGCATCATCGAACTGAGCTTGTTATCATTGCAGGCAATCAAAATGCTGTGCGTTACAGGAAAGATATCCTCCTCCCTCATGTGGTACCCTTCCTGCAGGCTCATCCTGACATGACCCTCCAGCATGACAATGCCACCAGTTGTACTGCTCGTTCTGTGCCTGATT
The DNA here is from genome assembly GCF_036934945.1 of Oncorhynchus masou masou. NCBI lineage: Eukaryota > Metazoa > Chordata > Actinopteri > Salmoniformes > Salmonidae > Oncorhynchus > Oncorhynchus masou. Next base: position 27,580,336 of record NC_088234.1, on the reverse strand, counting down.
TCCTGCAAGACAGGAATGTCAGTGTTCTGCCATGGCCAGCGAAGAGCTGTATCTCAATCCCATTGAGCACGTCAGGGACCTGATGGTGGCCACACCAGATACTGACTGTTACTTTGATTTTGACCCCCACCCCTTTGTTCAGGGACACATTATTCCATTTCTGTTAGTCACATGTCTGTGGAACTTGTTCAGTTTATGTCTCAGATTTTGAATCTTGCTATGTTATGTTCTTACAAATATTTAAACATGTTAAGTTTGCTGAAAATAAACACAGTTGACAGTGAGAGGACATTTCTTTTTTTTCTGAGTTTACATCAAATATATTGAAACATACCCAGCTAGCAGATTTTGTTTCCTGGAAGTTGTGAGAACGTATGTTTTTGGTTTCACATAGTTTTTTTCCTGCCCGTTAAAACTGATTTTTAAAAAACATTCTGAGAACAGAAGTCAAAATGTATCCTGTTCTGGGAACATTTATTTTTAGGTAGCAGATAGGTTCTGAGAATGTTTTACTCTGGTTCCTTGAAAGTTTTCCTGTTGGTTTTATTAATGCTCTGAGAACAAAATGATAGGTTATTTGGAGTTTTTTTTAATAACTTCCTTAAAACTTTTACTGAATGTTTCAATGAGACTTTTAATAACACTGCTAGCTTATTTTGGGTTTTGAAATCCAAGCACAGGTAGAACACGTAATTGTATTTCCTTAGGCATTTATCATGCAAACACATATATTTGTTATTGCGGCACAGTATAAGTGAGATTCAAACTTGTAATCGAATGTTCTTTAGCCATGGAATGAGTCCACTGAGTCACCAGGTAGTCTGAATACCAGTCTCTTTAGCTAACATTCCACTCCTTGTCATTGCCAAAGAGACTGGCCTTTTGGCAGTCTACAACATTCAATATACACTGGATTTACAACGAACTTGCTCATTGGTTGTTGGAAATAATATTTTCCATTACAACATGTGGTACCTGGAAAATATAAATAGAATTTATAATAAAGTCAAAAACAAACATTTAGCTGTGAAGCAGGTTCTATTTCGAGGCATAAAATCAAATTTCAGATGTTTTGTGGTTGGAATTACTGTATTTACTTTGAGAATTTAGACTTGAGCTAGCAACAAACAAAAAACGGTTGCTTAGCCACCAGATACAAACATGTTTTGTGGCGGAAAAAAGTGATAGGTCTTTGAATATTTGCATAATCGTTGTGATTGGAAGATTGATCTGAGGGTGATCGAATCAGCATCAAATCCTCTGTTCTCCTTGATCTCATTAATGATAAAATGTTCATATTTGAAGATAGCAGAAAGGCTCTTTGCCACATGGCATGGAGTACAGTGAGTGGATTAGCTAAAGAAACTGGTACCCATCCTACCACGATGGGGCTAGCATGCCATGTTTTTTTAGGCTTTCAAAACTGTTCATTTTAGTCTATTAAAACAGAGACCATTTCAAAGGAAAACATTTTTCTTATTTTTTAAATTTAACCTTTGTTTAACTAGGCAAGTCAGTTAAGACAATATTCTTATTTACAATGACGGCCTACCCCAGCCAAACCCAGACTATGCTGGGCCAATTGTGTGCCACCCTATGGGACTCCCAATCACAGCCGGATGTGATACAGCCTGGACAAGCACTCATTAAGATCAGGAGTGGCCAATTAATGAGCGTGGACAACACACCAGAGCACACTTACAAGATAGAGGATAGAGAGAGTTTTGTTCATGCTGAGAATGGATTGTACGTTTTTAAATAACATTCTCAGAGGGTTCTCTGAATATTACTAAAGTGTTCTTGTAGTTTTTTTATTTTTGAATTTTTTTTTCTCCCCAATTTCGTGGTATCTAATTGTTAGTAGTTACTATCTTGTCTCATCGCTACAACTCCCGTACGGGCTCGGGAGAGACGAAGGTCGAAAGCAATGCGTCCCCTGAAACACAACCCAACCAAGCCGCACTACTTCTTAACACAGCATGCATCCAACCCCGAAGCCAGCCACACCAATGTGTCGGAGGTAACACTGTGCACCTGGAAACCTGGTTAGCGCGCACTGCGCCCTGCCCGCCACAAGAGTCGCTAGTGCGCGATGAGACAAGGATATCCCTACCGGCCAAACCCTCCCTAACCCGGACGACGCTAGGCCAATTGTGCGTCGCCCCATGGACCTCCCGGTCACGGACGGCTGCAACAGGACCTGGGCTCGAACCCAGAGTCTCTGGTGGCACAGCTAGCACTGCGATGCAGTGCCCTAGACCACAGGCCTTGTTCTTGTAGTTTTTATTGAAAAATATCTTGACATTCTCGGAACAATTTGAGAACATGACTTTAAATGGAAACACGAGGAAAGCTGTGGGAAACGTTTTGCTGAAGTACTGAAATTCCCACAGAAGAACGTTGTTTCTTAACGTTCTTGAAACAATTTGACAGCATTCCCAATGTCAAACCAGTTGGAGAAAGCTCCTAGACCGTTACCAAAATTGAAATGACATGTAACCATGTTTGAACTTTTAATCAAACGTTCTGTTAAAGTAATGAAATATAAAATAAAATAATATTTTTTAAATGTGCTGAGAATGTTTCAAAGCAAGCAATTATCCTGCACCATTCCTAGAAAGTTGTGGGATGGTTGTTTGCAAAATAACCATAGAACAACCACGCTCTTACCAATCTCTAAGAAACATATGGTTCTGAGAACTTTATGTGCTAGCTTGGGTACTGTGTATCAGCTATTATACATAAAATATATAGGTACATATATCAACAGTATGTTATATCAAATGTAGAATCAGTTTCATGCTGTATATATTGCATTTTGTGTAGACAGCAGTATCATTCAACTCCTCAGTTCATACAGTTCATATGAGGAAATCTGTCAATTGAAATAAATAAATTAGGCCCTAATCTATGGATTTCACATGATTGGGAATACAGATATGCATTTGTTGGTCAAAGATACCTTATAAAAAATGCTCCTCAAAATGCTCCTCAGGATCTCGTCACGGTATTTATGTGCATTCAAACTGCCATAGATAAAATACAATTGTGTTCGTTGTCCGTAGCTTATGTCTGCCCATACCATAACCGCACCGCCACCATGGGCACTCTGTTCACAACATTGATATCAGCAAACCGCTTGTCCACACGATGCAATACACGTTGTGAGGCCGGTTGGAAGTACTACCAAATTCTCTAAAACAGCATTGGAGATGGCTTATGGTAGAGAAATTAACATTCAATTCTCTGGCAACAGCTCTGGTGGACATTCCTGCAGTCAGCAACTATTGCACGCTCCCTCAAAAGTTGAGACATCTGTGGCATTGTGTTATGTGAAAAAAATGCACATTTTACAGTGGCCTTTTATTGTCCCCAGCACAAGGTGCACCTGTATAATGATCATGCTGTTTAATCAGCTTCTTGATATGCCACACCTCTCAGGTGGATGGATTATCTTGGCAACAGAGGTATGCTCAGTAACAGGGATTTAAATAAATTTGTGCACAACATTTGAGAGGATTAAGCTTTTTTGTGCGTATAGAACATTTCTAGGATCTTTTATTTCAGCTCATGACACATGGGACAAACACTTTATGTGCGTTTATATTTTTGTTCAGTGTATATTGAGCAGATTCTTAGGAATCTGATAGTATCTGTATTTAGATACAGACAGGGAGTGAGTCAGACAGAGTAACAGACGGAGATAGTCAGGTGAGTTGTGTTACGAGAGAGGCCTTACAACCGACGTGCCCCCGCTGGTATGTACTCTCTGGTCATGAGTCCTGGTCCCTTGAACCTCTTTAAACATGAGCCAAAACCTTGAACCCTGTGCCATCTGTTCACCAGGCAAAACCTTCAGGCCCAAAAGAACCTCTTGACACAACTGTGCTACTCGTTGAAAGTCAATCCATTGAAAGACAATCTATTTGTGTTCAATTCTAGGTAAGGGATTAATGATTGGGAAGTTTTCGATTTTGATAGACCATATTTGCAAGAAGCACATAGTATTGAATGGTGGTTATACCCGGCCTTCACAGAACAGTTTGTCATAGTATTCACACAAAGCACATTTCTCTCTGTTCCATTGCCAAAGCATTTATCTCAAGGAAGTAACACTTTTGTATACACTTACCTAGATTCAGTATATGTGGCCCATGCCATGCGGGAACCAAACCAAGAACTCTGGTGTTGGAAGGATGCACAACACTCCAAATACCGGAACCAATTTGAATAAAGCTCATAAATCAATTTTGTCTTGACATTGTTGTCTTCCTGGCCTGGTCCCAGATCTGTTTGTGCTGTCTTACCAACTCCTATGATCCCTGTCGTGCTGAGACAGCACAAACAGATCTGGGACCAGGTTACAGTCATCCTGCTATAACTAAGGAAAAATGTTAGCTCTATTGGATGGCTCATCTGTCTCCCTGTTGTCTTGTCATGGTCTCATCTCATCTCTCTTCTCCTGCCTTTCCAGATAATTGAGGCGGACTACAATGCTACATGGGTGCACCGGTATGGAGAGCCCATTCCCACCGCTACACTCACCACTCTGTGGTCCCTGTCGGTGGCCATCTTCTCTATAGGAGGCATGATCTCTTCCTTCTGTGTGGGCATCATCTCAGAATGGCTGGGCAGGTAGGGGAGATGATACACTCAGACACGAGAAAGCGGACGCACAGACACGCATGCACACGCTAGGGTGATCACATTAAAAACCTCAAAATGCGGGACAACAGGATGATTTTGCAGGACATTAACTGGACAGTGTTGCTTACATGAATGAAACATTTGGCAGCATTTGCATATGCACAGTAGCGGATTTAGGTATGGGCAACATGGGCAGCCGCCCGGGGGGTGAGCAAGATGGTGAATTTGACATTTGCGCGAGCGGTTTTCTATTGCTCGTTTGCACGTCACGTCAATGATATCATGTCACCGTGTGGGACTGTGGGTCTATTAACCTTGTCGGAGTGGGCGCCCTGATTCTAGTTTGGGAACTACTGCCTGGAAAGGTCTCCCACTCAGAAGTACAAGATGGGGAGGTGGGCAGGGGTAGGTTGACCTCAGGTCTACCCACTGGAAGCCCGAGGTAGGGGGAGCAACGGAATCTATCAAATTGCGAACCTCTAACTTTGTACAGTACTAATGCAATTAGTACAATCAGTCACACTATGAAATGCTACCAAATGAACCACAATTCATTCATAAAACTGTGAACATATAGTTTCACAGACATATTGTTACATTTTTTCTGGTTTGTGCAAAATCATTAAGAATAATATAAAACCAGTCTGCACACCACCAAGGTGAATTGGTTTAGTCTCGACAGTGTTGGGGGATGGATAATGTATTCTCGACTCTTGGTTGACAGTGTTGGGGGATGGGTAATGTAGTCACAATGGGTAATGTAGTCTCACCTCTTAGTTGACACCTCTTAGTTGACAGTGTTGGGGGATGGGTAATGTAGTCTCGACTCTTGGTTGACAGTGTTGGGGATGGGTAATGTAGTCTCGACTCTTGGTTGACAGTGTTGGGGGATGGGTAATGTAGTGATGCTCGAGTGCCAAATCAACACAAATGGACAAGAAAAGGTCTAAGCCATCAGGTGCCCAGTTTAGGAAAAAGAAGAAAGAAGAAGAGGAGAAATGTACAAAAGATAAAGGTTTGCAGCTATGTCATCTCTTTATGAGTATAATATTATGCATGTAATAGGCCAGTATAACATGTTAGCCTATTGGTTAGCCTATGTTACTATGTTGCTTGCTTTGCTATTTTTATTTATTTAACCAGGCAAGTCAGTTAAGAACAAATTATTATTTACAATGACAGCCTAGGAACAGTGGGGTAACTGCCTTGTTCAGGGGCAGAACAACAGATTTTTACCTTGTCAGCTCGGGGATTCGATCTAGCAACCTTTCGGTTACTGGCCCAACGCTCTAACCAGTTGGCTACCTGCCGCCCCTATTACACATAGGGGGACAATATTCTGTTTTCTGTCCAACTAGCTTACATAACATTGGATATAATTTCACACAGTTTCATCATGATAATGTGTGTAGCCTGCAGAAAAACGATTACAACCGAACTAGCACATTATTGATTTGGTTAACTTTCATTGAGGTGACATCATAAAGGTTTTCTGTGATTGTATTGACTAGGTCCTGAGCTCAGTAAGGGGGATTTCCAATGCTGTAGGCTAACTTAAAATACGTCTATATTATGCTGATATTTTCTATCTTTTGTGATATATTGAGTCTTAAGGGGGTGTCTTATGCCTAGAATTAGCCAAGGAGGTTGTATGGTTCATTTGGTTCCTATTCTGAAAGTTTGATCAATTGTGCATAATGACATGTATATTTAATTGTGCAACAAATGTATTTAGGGTGTCAGACTCATATACTGTATTTCAATGAAAATTCAGGGGCACTTCTGAAATATTTTTGAGCACCCTCTGGCACTGGCCAGGACCTCCTGAGGAGAAATGATCTCAGAGCCTCAAGATGACCATCATCAGCCACACAGGTGTCTTCACAAATGTTGTCTGAGACTGAGAATGAGGATGAAGACCCGTTTGCTTCCACTTCTCCCCAGCAGGATTCTGCAGGATTCTACAGGTGTGTGTGTGGGTACACGTACATGTGTTTATGTGTGCAAACCTGTATAAAATAAGCAAAATCAATAATTTCCCTTTTGCAAAGTTTTAAGTTTCCATTTTGTAGGTTGCAACAATGATTTTATTATTACTGGGTATGTATGTGGGATGTTCCACCAGTATAAATGCTGTGAATAATGTGTGTAAACTAATGTCCATGTGCTCTCCATTAGAAATGCCTGTAGCAGCATCCCCACCAAATCCTGCTGCTGAGGATGAACCACTGTCTACAGACCCTGTCTACAGACCCTACTGACTGAGGATGAACCACTGTCTACAGACCCTGCTGCTGAGGATGAACCACTGTCTACAGACCCTGCTGCTGAGGATGAACCACTGTCTACAGACCCTGCTGCTGAGGATGAACCACTGTCTACAGACCCTGCTGCTGAGGATGAACCACTGTCTACAGACCCTGCTGCTGAGGATGAACCACTGTCTACAGACCCCGCTGCTGAGGATGAACCACTGTCTACAGACCCTGCTGCTGAGGATGACCAACTGTATACAGACCCTACTGACTGAGGATGAACCACTGTCTACAGACCCTACTGACTGAGGATGAACCACTGTCTACAGACCCTGCTGCTGAGGATGATGAACCACTTCAGCTCTGACAGACTAGTTTGCAGAGGACCAAGTGAGGTACCACCTAACTTTGCTTTCCCAAGGAATGAGAGTGATAGAAGAAGTTGCACCAGTATTTCAGGAAGACTTTGGTGAGTGTTGAAAAAATCCCTAGAAGTTGGTTGGTGTATTCTGAAAGAAACAACAGCCTCTTCTGCTTCTGCTGCAAACTCTTTTCTAGGAAGAAAATGTATTTAGCAAACTCATGTTTGACAGACTGGAAACATGCAAGTTCTTTGCTGACTTCATACGGCAGCAGTCCAGAACACCAAAACTGCATGAAAACATGGAAAGAACTGGCAATGAGGATCAAAAAAGGGGAAACAATTGATAAGCACGAGATGGCACTTATGTAGGCTGAGAGGATGAGATGGAGAGAGGTGTTGACACATCTGACTGCTATTGTGCAGTCTCTGGCAATTAGAAATCTGGCACTAAGGGGACACACAGAAACACTGTACTCTCCATCAAATGGAAATATCCTCAAAGAGGTTGAACTGATGGCACAATTTGATCCAGTCATGAAAGAGAACCTTAACCGTGTCCAAAAAGGGACTTCAAGTCACACCACCTTGGCCACCAAATACAGAATGAACTCATTGATTTGTTGAGCAGCATTTCAATAATGGTGAGTGACATTAAGCTGGCAAAATGATTCTCTATCATTCTAGATTGCACCTCAGATGTCAGCCACACTGAACAGTTGTCAGTTGTGATTAGAATTGTGTCCCTGAAGGAGGAGCCCCAGATAAATGAACGTTTTACGGGAGTTTTGGAGGCAGAGGAGTCCACGGGCCAACATTTGGCATCCCTGATTCTCAAAAGATTAGCTACAAATTCATTTTGAGGACTGCAGAGGACAGTCTTATGATAATGGGGCCAACATGAGAGGCAAAAACAAAGGTGCCCAAGTCAGACTCCTGAAAATGAATCCAAGAGCTCTATTTGTGCCATGTGGGGCTCACACATTGAACCTGGTTGTGGCTGATGATGCTAAAAGTTCTGTCGATGCCACAGGTTACTTTTACATCTTACACAAACTGTACACCTTGTTCTCAGCCTCCACACAGCGATGGGCCATCCTGAAAAAAACATGTGGACATCACTTTGAAGATGTGGACTGAGACAAGGTGGGAAAGTAAAGTTAAGAGTGTCGAGCCACTGAGGTTTCAGGCAGCAGCGGTGAGAAAGGCGAGGATTCAAACCAAATAGCCTGTGATAAAGATTGATGCCCAGTCCTTGTCAGAGGAGGTGGGATCATACTGCTTCAGCATCTGTACAGTGGTGTGGTGTGACATCTTGAACCAGATCCAACATGTGAGCAAGCTGATGCAGTCTCCCAGTGTGCATGTGGATGTTGGTCTCAGCAACTACAGAGCATCAGGCTTTATGACTGCACAAACTTCAGCCAAGGATATTTGTGAGGGTATGAATGTAGAGGCAGAAAAGACTGAGGTCCACAAACCGTCACTTTTCATACAAATCATTTGATGAGCTTTTGAGTGATACCTTGAAGAAGCTGGATGTGACATTTTTCAATGTCGTTGTTGATGTTGCAACAGCCCTTCGGGAAAGATTTTACACAATGGAAAATGTGGGAGAGAAGTTTGGAGTGCTGTCAACCTACCAAAGTTTCTCAAATGAGGAGCTGACAGAACAATGTGAGGCTCTTAGTATGACACTGCACTATAAAGAATACTCAGACTTGGATGGCAGAGAGCTTGCACAGGAACTGAAGAACTTGCCTGACTTGCCATCGAAGGCCATGACCCTGCTTGAGCTGCTGATATTTATTCATACACGATAGGGAGCTCTCAGAAATGTATCCAAATTTGTGGACCGCTCTCGGAATTTGTCTTACTCTTCCATTGACCGTAGCTGAAGCAGAGAGGAGCTTTTCAAAGCTGAAGCTCATCAAATCCTACCTGAGGTCCACCATGTCACAGGAACGCCTTAGTGGCCTTGCTGTCATCAGTATCAATCATGCAATTGCTGGGAATATTTCTTATGACAATGTAATTGATGACTTTGCATCAAGGAAGGCACGAAAGGTAAGGGTTTAGATGGCAGTTGTGGAAGTTGTGTGTTTCTTGTTTGAAGTGCATTACTGGAATAATCAGGTTATCTTCTTTACAAGTGTGTTATTCTATTTGTGTATTTATGTGATATAGGATTTGTGCAATTTCAATTTATTCGTGTGTTTTTTGTTAGCAATAGTTCTCTCTATTTCTCTCTTTTCTCTTTCTCTCTTTTCTCTCTTCTCTCTGAGAACCTGAGCCCTAGGACCATGCCTCAGGGCTACCTGGCCTGATGACTTCTTGCTGTCCCCAGTCCACCTGGTCGTGCTGCTGCTCCAGTTTCTACTGTTCTGCCTGTGGCTATGGAACCCTGACCTGTTCACCGGACGTGCTACCTTGTCCCGGACCTGCTGTTTTCGACTCTCTCTCTCTACCGCACCTGCTGTCTCTAACTCTGAATGATCGGCTATGAAAAGCCAACTGACATTTACTCCTGAGGTGCTGACCTGTTGCCCTCTCTACAACCACTATGATTATTATTATTTGACCCTGCTGGTCATCTATGACCGTTTGAACATCTTGGCCATGTACTGTTATAATCTCCACCCGGCACAGCCAGAAGAGGACTGGCCACCCCTCAGTGCCTGGTTCCTCTCTAGGTTTCTTCCTAGGTTCCTGCCTTTCTAGGGAGTTTTTCCTAGCCACCGTGCTTCTACATCTGCATTGCTTGCTGTTTGGGGTTTTAGGCTGGATTTCTGTATAGCACTTTGTGACATCGGCTGATGTAAAAAGGGCTTTATAAATACATTTGATTTATTGATTGATTGTGTAATAATTTGATTCTCTTTGTATTTATACAATTTGTTTGTATTTGTCTTCCTTACTTCTTTTTTATATTTATGAGTCTTCTTTTTTATATATTATTTTACATTTATATAGTTTTAAATGTTAGGATTATTTATTTGTGTTGTTTCAAATGTCGGAATAAAAATTACAGGTCGTGCAGAATGGTCCATTTTTTTGGCGGGGGGCGCTGAAGGGAGCCATACATACTAGAACCGCCAATGCGTATGCATTTAGATATTGAATGACTGTTTCGTGAGCAAATTAGAGCAGATGGTCTTAAACTATGTAGCCTCTCTGTATTTTGTTTCAATAAATGCACATGCGGCCTAGCGGCGCGTGCTGTTGACTTTTTGCCGCATTATATTTTTTTGTGGAGACTATTCTGCTAACCATTTTAAAATCTCATAAGAAACTAGTGGTGTTTTTGTGTAACAGTAACCTTATACTGTGTTATTATATTTTGTTAGGTTGTGTAGAATACTAATGCATCATTATGGGAACTTCCAATACATTCATTCAGCTTTTCTCTAACTTTACTAAACAAGCACCATTGTGAGAAGTGGTGGTACGATGTGCCGGTGTTCTCTGGCAGCACTACACCCACAGATATCCATTTTTGCTACACCCCTGCAGTCCGCAGCACCGAACGAGCAATTGAAGCGAAGCCAATTATTTCCCCTTGCACAAACGTTGGTGATGCAGAACCGAGAGACCACACGTGTGCATGTTTTATGAAAATCTGTTTATATTTGACCACGGAAACATTTGTGGTTGGACTCGTGGAATGTAAAACAGTTCAAATGAGATTGAGAAAAGTACTGCAAATATGTTGAATGAGCAACTAATGAGCATGGAGAGCCTCACACGTTTGACGAAATTACCTTATATCTTTCAGTCTAATATGGCTAAAAAGCACGCGTTTTGTAAGTAGTCAGGAGGCCTAACTGTCCTCTCCAAATTTAGCCGGAATTTATTCCGAAAGGATTTGAGAAATATTGGTTGACTTTTGGCCTATATGACGTTGGCCTACGTCTCGTCTTGCACTGCGCAAAATATCAGATCTAAACGATTGGAGAAGTTAAGCTTAGGCCATTACATCATTATAATATATATGCATATATTTTCATAAGCGCAACGTGACTGAAAGAGACAGGCTTGGAATATCTGATTTTAAATAAGGGACAAAGATACTTTTTTTAAATGGTGGATTTGTTGATAAAATGCAGGACATGATTGTTTGGTTGCGGGACAAAAGGCACAAATGCGGGACAGTTCCACACAGTCAGTCAGATCCCGCATGATTCCCTATAGATAGTGTCAGTCAGTTAGATCCAACATGGTTCCCTATAGATAGAGTTAGCCAGATCCAACATGGTTCCCTATAGATAGTGTCAGTCAGTTAGATCCAACATTGTTCCCTATAGATAGTGTCAGTCAGATCCAACATGGTTCCCTATAGATAGTGTCAGTCAGCTAGATCCCACATGGTTCCCTATAGATAGTGTCAGTCAGATCCAACATGGTTCCCTATAGATAGTGTCATAGATCCAACATTGTTCTATAGATAGTGTCAGTCAGATCCAACATGGTTCCCTATAGATAGTGTCAGTCAGATCCAACATAGATAGTGTTAGCCAGATCCAACATGGTTCCCTATAGATAGTTTCAGCCAGATCCAACATGGTTACCTATAGATAGTGTCAGTCAGTTAGATCCAACATGGTTCCCTATAGATAGTGTCAGTTAGATCCAACATGGTTCCCTATAGATAGAGTTAGCCAGATCCAACATGGTTCCCTATAGATAGTGTCAGTCAGCTAGATCCCACATGGTTCCCTATAGATAGTGTCAGTCAGATCCAACATGGTTCCCTATAGATAGTGTCAGTCAGTTAGATCCAACATGGTTCCCTATAGATAGTGTCAGTCAGTTAGATCCAACATTGTTCCCTATAGATAGTGTCAGTCAGCTAGATCCCACATGGTTCCCTATAGATAGTGTCAGTCAGATCCAACATGGTTCCCTATAGATAGTGTCAGTCAGTTAGATCCAACATTGTTCCCTATAGATAGTGTCAGTCAGATCCAACATGGTTCCCTATAGATAGTGTCAGTCAGATCCAACATGGTTCCCTATAGATAGTGTTAGCCAGATCCAACATGGTTCCCTATAGATAGTTTCAGCCAGATCCAACATGGTTACCTATAGATAGTGTCAGTCAGTTAGATCCAACATGGTTCCCTATAGATAGTGTCAGTTAGATCCAACATGGTTCCCTATAGATATAGTGTCAGTTAGATCCAACATGGTTCCCTATAGATAGTGTCAGTTAGATCCAACGTGGTTCCCTATAGATAGTGTCAGTCAGATCCAACATGGTTCCCTATAGATAGTGTCAGTCAGTTAGATCCAACATGGTTCCCTATAAGATAGTGTCAGTCAGATCCAACATGGTTCCCTATAGATAGTGTCAGTCAGGTTGATCCAACATGGTTCCCTATAGATAGTGTCAGTCAGTTAGATCCAACATGGTTCCCTATAGATAGTGTCAGTCAGTTAGATCCCACATTGTTCCCTATAGATAGTGTCAGTCAGATCCAACATGGTTCCCTATAGATAGTGTCAGTTAGATCCAACATGGTTCCCTATAGATAGTGTCAGTTAGATCCAACATTGTTCCCTATAGATAGTGTCAGTCAGATCCAACATGGTTCCCTATAGATAGTGTCAGTCAGATCCAACATGGTTCCCTATAGATAGTGTCAGTTAGATCCCACATCGTTCCCTATAGATAGTGTCAGTCAGATCCAACATGGTTCCCTATAGATAGTGTCAGTCAGATCCAACATGGTTCCCTATAGATAGTGTCAGTTAGATCCAACATGGTTCCCTATAGATAGTGTCAGTTAGATCCAACATGGTTCCCTATAGATAGTGTCAGTCAGATCCAACATGGTTCCCTATAGATAGTGTCAGTCAGATTCAACATTGTTCCCTATAGATAGTGTCAGTCAGTTAGATCCCACATGATTCCCTATAGATAGTGTCAGTCAGTTAGATACAACATGGTTCCCGATAGATAGTGTCAGTCAGATCCAACATGCTCCCCTATAGATAGTGTCAGTCAGATCCAACATGCTTCCCTATAGATAGTGTCAGTCAGATCCAACATGCTTCCCTATAGATAGTGTCAGTCAGATCCAACATGGTTCCTTATAGATAGTGTCAGTCAGATCCAACATGCTTCCCTATAGATAGTGTCAGTCAGATCCAACATGCTTCCCTATAGATAGTGTCAGTCAGATCCAACATGCTTCCCTATTGATAGTGTCAGTCAGATACAACATGGTTCCCTATAGATAGTGTCAGTCTGTTAGATCCAACATGGTTCCCTATAGATAGTGTCAGTTAGATCCCACATCGTTCCCTATAGATAGTGTCAGTGAGATCCAACATGGTTCCCTATAGATAGTGTCAGTTAGATCCAACATGGTTCCCTATAGATAGTGTCAGTCAGATCCAACATGGTTCCCTATAGATAGTGTCAGTCAGATCCAACATGCTTCCCTATAGATAGTGTCAGTCAGATCCAACATTCTTCCCTATAGATAGTGTCAGTCAGTTAGATCCAACATGGTTCCCTATAGATAGTGTCAGTCAGTTGGATCCAACATGGTTCCCTATAGATAGTGTCAGTCAGATCCAACATGCTTCCCTATAGATAGTGTCAGTCAGATCCAACATGCTTCCCTATAGATAGTGTCAGTCAGATCCAACATGCTTCCCTATAGATAGTGTCAGTCAGATCCAACATGCTTCCCTATTGATAGTGTCAGTTAGATCCAACATCGTTCCCTATAGATAGGGTCAGTCAGTTAGATCCCACATGATTCCCTATAGATAGTGTCAGTCAGTTAGATCCAACATGGTTCCCTATAGATAGTGTCAGTTAGATCCAACATGGTTCCCTATAGATAGTGTCAGTCAGTTAGATCCAACATGGTTCCCTATAGATAGGGTCAGTCAGTTAGATCCCACATGATTCCCTATAGATAGTGTCAGTCAGTTAGATCCAACATGGTTCCCTATAGATAGTGTCAGTCAGATCCAACATGGTTCCCTATAGATAGTGTCAGTTAGATCCCACATCGTTCCCTATAGATAGTGTCAGTCAGATCCAACATGGTTCCCTATAGATAGGGTCAGTCAGATCCAACATGGTTCCCTATAGATAGTGTCAGTTAGATCCAACATGGTTCCCTATAGATAGTGTCAGTTAGATCCAACATGGTTCCCTATAGATAGTGTCAGTCAGATTCAACATTGTTCCCTATAGATAGTGTCAGTCAGTTAGATCCCACATGATTCCCTATAGATAGTGTCAGTCAGTTAGATACAACATGGTTCCCTATAGATAGTGTCAGTCTGTTAGATCCAACATGGTTCCCTATAGATAGTGTCAGTCAGATCCAACATGGTTCCCTATAGATAGTGTCAGTCAGATCCAACATGCTCCCCTATAGATAGTGTCAGTCAGATCCAACATGCTTCCCTATAGATAGTGTCAGTTAGATCCAACATGGTTCCCTATAGATAGTGTCAGTCAGATCCAACATGGTTCCCTATAGATAGTGTCAGTCAGATCCAACATGCTTCCCTATAGATAGTGTCAGTCAGATCCAACATGCAGTCAGATTCCCTATAGATAGTGTCAGTCAGTTAGATCCAACATGGTTCCCTATAGATAGTGTCAGTCAGTTAGATCCAACATGGTTCCCTATAGATAGTGTCAGTCAGTAGATCCAGTTCCCTATAGAGTGTCAGTCAGACATGGTTCCCTATAGATAGTGTCAGTTAGATCCAACATGGTTCCCTATAGATAGTGTCAGTCAGTTAGATCCAACATTGTTCCCTATAGATAGTGTCTATAGATAGTGTCAGTCAGTGGTTCCCAGCCAGATCCAACACATGGTTCCAACCCTATAGATAGTGTCAGTCAGTTAGATCCAACATTGTTCCCTATAGATAGTGTCAGTTAGATCCAACATGGTTCCCTATAGATATAGTGTCAGTTAGATCCAACATGGTTCCCTATAGATAGTGTCAGTTAGATAGTGTTCTATAGATAGTCAGATCCAACATGGTTCCCTATAGATAGTGTCAGTCAGTTAGATCCAACATGGTTCCCTATAAGATAGTGTCAGTCAGATCCAACATGGTTCCCTATAGATAGTGTCAGTCAGTTAGATCCAACATGGTTCCCTATAGATAGTGTCAGTCAGTTAGATCCAACATGGTTCCCTATAGATAGTGTCAGTCAGTTAGATCCCACATTGTTCCCTATAGATAGTGTCAGTCAGATCCAACATGGTTCCCTATAGATAGTGTCAGTTAGATCCAACATGGTTCCCTATAGATAGTGTCAGTTAGATCCAACATTGTTCCCTATAGATAGTGTCAGTCAGATCCAACATGGTTCCCTATAGATAGTGTCAGTCAGATCCAACATGGTTCCCTATAGATAGTGTCAGTTAGATCCCACATCGTTCCCTATAGATAGTGTCAGTCAGATCCAACATGGTTCCCTATAGATAGTGTCAGTCAGATCCAACATGGTTCCCTATAGATAGTGTCAGTTAGATCCAACATGGTTCCCTATAGATAGTGTCAGTTAGATCCAACATGGTTCCCTATAGATAGTGTCAGTCAGATCCAACATGGTTCCCTATAGATAGTGTCAGTCAGATTCAACATTGTTCCCTATAGATAGTGTCAGTCAGTTAGATCCCACATGATTCCCTATAGATAGTGTCAGTCAGTTAGATACAACATGGTTCCCGATAGATAGTGTCAGTCAGATCCAACATGCTCCCCTATAGATAGTGTCAGTCAGATCCAACATGCTTCCCTATAGATAGTGTCAGTCAGATCCAACATGCTTCCCTATAGATAGTGTCAGTCAGATCCAACATGGTTCCCTATAGATAGTGTCAGTCAGATCCAACATGCTTCCCTATAGATAGTGTCAGTCAGATCCAACATGCTTCCCTATAGATATTGTCAGTCAGATCCAACATGCTTCCCTATTGATAGTGTCAGTCAGATACAACATGGTTCCCTATAGATAGTGTCAGTCTGTTAGATCCAACATGGTTCCCTATAGATAGTGTCAGTTAGATCCCACATCGTTCCCTATAGATAGTGTCAGTGAGATCCAACATGGTTCCTATAGATAGTGTCAGTTAGATCCAACATGGTTCCCTATAGATAGTGTCAGTCAGATCCAACATGGTTCCCTATAGATAGTGTCAGTCAGATCCAACATGCTTCCCTATAGATAGTGTCAGTCAGATCCAACATTCTTCCCTATAGATAGTGTCAGTCAGTTAGATCCAACATGGTTCCCTATAGAAAGTGTCAGTCAGTTGGATCCAACATGGTTCCCTATAGATAGTGTCAGTCAGATCCAACATGCTTCCCTATAGATAGTGTCAGTCAGATCCAACATGCTTCCCTATAGATAGTGTCAGTCAGATCCAACATGCTTCCCTATTGATAGTGTCAGTTAGATCCAACATCGTTCCCTATAGATAGGGTCAGTCAGTTAGATCCCACATGATTCCCTATAGACAGTGTCAGTCAGTTAGATCCAACATGGTTCCCTATAGATAGTGTCAGTTAGATCCAACATGGTTCCCTATAGATAGTGTCAGTCAGTTAGATCCAACATGGTTCCCTATAGATAGTGTCAGTCAGTTAGATCCAACATGGTTCCCTATAGATAGTGTCAGTCAGTTAGATCCAACATGCTTCCCTATAGATAGTGTCAGTCAGATCCAACATGGTTCCCTATAGATAGTGTCAGTTAGATCCCACATCGTTCCCTATAGATAGTGTCAGTCAGATCCAACATGGTTCCCTATAGATAGGGTCAGTCAGATCCAACATGGTTCCCTATAGATAGTGTCAGTTAGATCCAACATGGTTCCCTATAGATAGTGTCAGTTAGATCCAACATGGTTCCCTATAGATAGTGTCAGTCAGATCCAACATGGTTCCCTATAGATAGTGTCAGTCAGATTCAACATTGTTCCCTATAGATAGTGTCAGTCAGTTAGATCCCACATGATTCCCTATAGATAGTGTCAGTCAGTTAGATACAACATGGTTCCCTATAGATAGTGTCAGTCTGTTAGATCCAACATGGTTCCCTATAGATAGTGTCAGTCAGATCCAACATGGTTCCCTATAGATAGTGTCAGTCAGATCCAACATGCTCCCCTATAGATAGTGTCAGTCAGATCCAACATGCTTCCCTATAGATAGTGTCAGTCAGATCCAACATGGTTCCCTATAGATAGTGTCAGTCAGATCCAACATGCTTCCCTATAGATAGTGTCAGTCAGATCCAACATGCTTCCCTATAGATAGTGTCAGTCAGATCCAACATGCTTCCCTATTGATAGTGTCAGTCAGATACAACATGGTTCCCTATAGATAGTGTCAGTCTGTTAGATCCAACATGGTTCCCTATAGATAGTGTCAGTTAGATCCCACATCGTTCCCTATAGATAGTGTCAGTCAGATCCAACATGGTTCCCTATAGATAGTGTCAGTTAGATCCAACATGGTTCCCTATAGATAGTGTCAGTCAGATCCAACATGGTTCCCTATAGATAGTGTCAGTCAGATCCAACATGCTTCCCTATAGATAGTGTCAGTCAGATCCAACATTCTTCCCTATAGATAGTGTCAGTCAGTTAGATCCAACATGGTTCCCTATAGATAGTGTCAGTCAGTTAGATCCAACATGCTTCCCTATAGATAGTGTCAGTCAGATCCAACATGCTTCCCTATAGATAGTGTCAGTCAGATCCAACATGGTTCCCTATAGATAGTGTCAGTCAGATCCAACATGCTTCCCTATAGATAGTGTCAGTCAGATCCAACATGCTTCCCTATTGATAGTGTCAGTTAGATCCAACATCGTTCCCTATAGATAGGGTCAGTCAGTTAGATCCCACATGATTCCCTATAGATAGTGTCAGTCAGTTAGATCCAACATGGTTCCCTGTAGATAGTGTCAGTTAGATCCAACATGGTTCCCTATAGATAGTGTCAGTCAGTTAGATCCAACATGGTTCCCTATAGATAGTGTCAGTCAGTTAGATCCAACATGGTTCCCTATAGATAGTGTCAGTCAGTTGGATCCAACATGGTTCCCTTTGGAGAATGTCAGTCAGTCAGTCAGTCAAACAATCAGCATGGGTACAGTTAGGACAAGGTGTTCCTCAAAAGGCAGAGGTCACAGCTGCTGAGTAAGGAAGACTGAACCAGTGTTGAGGTGTTTCAGACTGTTTCAAATGATGCCCCTGTTCCCTCTGCTCTGGGTTCTCATGCTGGGTGGCAAGAAACACTCTTGATATTTAAATATAACCAAGTTGAAATAAAAAAAAATCTCACTCCTCAGCTTGAAATACCACAACCCGCACCATCAAATTGCTAGCTTTCCTGTGGCGCAGCTGGCTAAAGGTGTTTAATGGGCGGTCACATGTGTATGCGAGACCGAGGTTCCAATATTGAATAGCAGTGTGGGCTAATGAGGGAGGAAGCTTTACTGTTGAGCAGCAGCATGAAGTCTGTTACAGATCCCATCTCTGTTTTAGCAGGTTTAGTACACACACCATACTTGAGGAATTCTCTGTATTCTATGCATTTCACACACATAAAGTTTGTTGGAGTATTACAAAATTAATGAGGGGGGGGGGGGCTACGATATGGAATTGTTTTTATGATGGTCATACCATGGCTCATTTAGCTATTTGATTTAGAATTGTATGACCCCTTTAGGTATCAACAAGAAATAGAATAATATTATTTGATAAAATATTGAATTTGGACTACTACTATAGCCCATAGAAACGCATTGAATAACCCATTCATAAACGTCAAAAAAGGCAGTCAAAAATGTATCATAAGGTTTTGAAGTGTCTGTCTTATATCTTGGAGATCTTATATCTAAGAGATATAAGAACTCCCTCCATACTTCCATTCAGTTGTATGGGTTCCCTTCAAACGAGTCCCGTGACACTTGTGGGGGATGTAGAGCAAAACGGAGAACACCATCGTGTTCGTGCGAGTCTCATATTAGTTTTGTAGGCCAACGTGTCAGTGAGAAGACCGATTTTCGGTTTGTCTCATCATGGTCTGACAAACCACGCTTTGGCTCAGCCACTTTCCACCGCTGTCGTGGAAGGTCGACAGGCGGATGCGGTGGGTTGAGACGCAGTACGTGCTAAATCTGTTAGCTCCAGTTTAAATTAACGGATTTTGATGGGGAGTTAATTATTATGTTACTTAGATTGACGCACGGGTGACTCTTAAGGAGTGACAATAGCTGTTCCTTGTAGAAACAAAATATTTTCCATGTGACAATTTGGAACAGTGTCTGTTTTGTGGTGTTAGTCTGCCATCTAGAGGATACATTATAGAACAGTCGAAGGCCTATAAACCACAATTCTAAAGTGTTTCTGTAAACTATGACTACGAATAATATTAAAACGTATTTATTCCTTTGTACTCTGTCAGGAGGAAAGCCATGCTCATAAACAACCTGTTTGCCTTCATCGGAGGAGGTTTGATGGGCATGGCCAAAATCAGCCGGTCCTTTGAAATGATGATCCTGGGGCGCTTCGTCATCGGAGCATACTGTGGTGAGCACTCATCCTGTAGACTTAAATTATACTTTTCAGTGGTGCAGTAGATAGCCTATATTATTTTCTATGAATAGTACTGAAATTCCAATAACGGGTGAAATAGTTCATAGGAATCACTATAGCTGCTCATTTTCTTTGTCTCCAGACCTTAGCATACCAGTTTCTGAACCTTAGCCTAATGATCTTTCCTCCAGGGTTGGCATCAGGGCTAGTGCCCATGTATGTGGGTGAGATAGCGCCTACAAGTCTGCGAGGTGCTTTGGGCACGCTCCACCAGTTGGCGATCGTCACAGGGATTCTCATAGCACAGGTACAGAAGCTGAGCTTGCACAGTGTATTTAACAACATGACAGTGAATCTTGTTTGTTCTATACAATATATTACTATCTGAACCTGCATTAATGTTCTCTAATTCACGCTCTCTCTCCTATCTTCATCACTCTTCTCTTTCCTCTCTCGCTTTCCCTCTCTCTTTCCCCCTCGTCACTAGGTCCTAGGTCTGGAGTCTTTGCTGGGCAGTGAGGAGTTGTGGCCAGTGCTGGTGGGTGTGACCGTTCTGCCCACTGTCCTGCAGATGGTGCTGCTGCCCTTCTGCCCCGAGAGCCCCCGCTTTCTCTACATCATCCGCTGCCAGGAGCACCACGCCAAGAGCGGTGAGGATCAAGTCACGACCGGCCACGTCCCAACACTTTCTAGTGGCCTCCTTTATCTGCTTTCCTATTTTTGATTGATTGGAGAGGACGACAAGTAGATCAGGAGCAGGGATTGAATTACAAACACACCCCAAAATCCATCCGAAGTTCTCCGCTCAGCGTGACTCTCATTCCCACTCTTCACCAGGCTTGAGGAGGCTGACCGGGAGGCAGGAGGTGGGGGATATGCTGGCGGAGATGAAGGAGGAGAAGAGGAGGATGGACATGGAGAGGAAGGTGTCCATCGCAGAGCTCTTCCGCTCCCCCATGTACCGGCAGCCCATCATCATCGCCATCCTGCTGCAGCTCTCACAACAGCTCTCTGGGGTCAACGCTGTGAGTACTAGAGAGGGCAGGGGAGTGCAGTAGGTGTGTGTATCACATGATGATGAGTATTTTCAAATACATTCTATATCTGGAGTCCTTAGATTTCATCAAACAGTGAAAGAATGACAAAGAAACACAATTACATTGGGATCATTGCTTCAAGCTTGACCCCATTCCATGACCAACCATCCTCTTATCTTCTCTCCAGATCTTCTACTACTCCACCAGTATTTTCCAGAAGGCAGGGGTCCAGAGCCCCGTCTACGCCACTATAGGAGCCGGCGTGGTCAACTGTGCCTTCACCGTGGTCTCGGTACACAACCAGGCCCTGTTTCCAGGCACCTCCATTACTGTTTAACACGTACACCTTTATCACTGAACAAACAAGATAACGTAGTGGGTCGACCCAACCTTAATCTCGTTCCCAGACACTCCCGCTCACATGCGCAGAGTCTAGTGAACCAACAATTAAAACTTTGCCTTCCTCTGGACAAACAGAACGGAAGAAACTCCCGATTTAATCTACCAATTAATCATCTCCCAGAACACCTTGCCCCTTCTCTGTACATGTCTTGT
Source organism: Oncorhynchus masou masou (assembly GCF_036934945.1). NCBI lineage: Eukaryota > Metazoa > Chordata > Actinopteri > Salmoniformes > Salmonidae > Oncorhynchus > Oncorhynchus masou. Next base: position 27,558,882 of record NC_088234.1, on the reverse strand, counting down.
GCAACTCTGTTTACGGTGCCACGCCTCGCAGTCTTGTGATTCATTCAAATGAAATTATGATAAATACCTTACTTAGTAAGGTCACTCTATGAATTCTATAGGTCACTCCTACTAAGGCCAACTTTAAATCGTTGATGTCCCAGGTTTATATGCGCTGTGGGATGAGGTTATCCCAACCTAGGTCTCTATTCAATCCATATTGTGGAAGTTACAGTTACAAAGTTGGGTATATTTAAAGGTCAATGTTCCCACGTTAGTGGAGTCTGCATTCACGATAAACACTGCTAATGTCGTCTCAATCCGAAATTACCTTTACATTTATATTGTACAATCTGTAACGCTTCAGATAGAATAGAGCCTTCAGTCTTTCTGCCTTCATCCAAAAAGGTCAGATTTGTTGATTAATTTATTGATTGTCTTGGCTGGGTTGAGGGTTGACCTTTGATTTTAAAAATGAAAACACCTCTTTAAATCATCAGCTTCACTTTTATGTTTGCATTCTGTAGAGAAAGCTCCCACTTACAATAGTCTTTATCCATGACCAAACCAGACTGGAGAATGCCTTAGACCAGTGGTTCGCAAACCTGTCCTCAGGGACCCCAGACATTTCACAATTTTGTTGTAGCCCTGAACTAGCTCACCTGATTAACCAATTCAAGGTCTTGATGATTAGTTAACAAGTCGAATCAGGTGCAAGAAACATGGAACGGCTGGGGGTCCCAGAGTAGAGGTTTGAGACAAACGCCAGTTGGAAAGGTTCGGTCAGAATCATCTGCTAAGTTTTGTCTCAATTAGAAATGAGTGAACATGATTCAGGCCTGTTGTTACCTGTTTGTCATCTTTCTCTCGTCCAATCAACAGCTCTTCCTGGTGGAGAGGACGGGCCGCCGGACGCTACACATGCTGGGGCTGTCCGGAATGTGCGGCTGTGCTATTGTCATGACGATAGCTCTTGCCTTATTGGTCAGTCCTTAATGAATAGCAACAAACTCATTCGCCCATTCACGGAATCATGTACCCATAGAAATAAAATACTAGAAGGGGCGCCCCATTCAAAACAGAGGCCATAATGGGTGGTATGGCTATTTCTATTCATGTACCTCTGGCTGAACCATCACCACCTTTCCCTTGGCAGGACAGTGTTCCCTGGATGAGCTACATCAGCATGCTGGCAATCTTTGGCTTCGTGGCCTTCTTTGAGGTGGGGCCTGGCCCCATCCCCTGGTTCTTTGTGGCTGAGCTCTTCTCCCAAGGCCCCAGGCCCGCTGCGATGGCCGTGGCCGGATTCTCCAACTGGACGGCCAACTTCATTATTGGCTTTGGCTTCCAATATCTCGCTGTAAGTGATCACTTCGTGTGTTTTAAAATTATTTTTTTTACCAGGAACCTTTATTTAGGACTTTAGTATTGGTTTTAATGATAGTCGAAGCTGATATACTCTGAATTGGATGGTGTCTTGACATGGACTGATGAGAGCAATGTCTTCTCAATGATACACTAATGAATATATGCCCCCCTCCCCCTCTCTCCTTCCTCCCGCTCCACAGGAGCTTTGTGGGCCTTATGTCTTCCTCATCTTTGCAGTGCTCCTTGTCTTCTTCCTCATCTTCACCTTCTTCCGGGTGCCGGAGACACGGGGCAAGACGTTCGACCAGATCTCCGCCTCCTTCAGCCAGCACCCACCCGCCATGATGGACCTGGACATGGAGCTGGGCAAGCGGAGTACAGAGCTGGACTACCTGGGGGGGGAGGGAAGCCTTGACTAATGGGGTCCCATGGGGGAACTGGGGAGGGCAGGCTGAGGAGGCCAGACAGACTCTTGGTTAGGCAGGGAAACTCAGAGGGCTACAACTGGGTACTAAGGGGTGGGCTTGGGCCTAATTCAAACACATCCTTTGAGTTGTGTCTAGGCATATCGAGCAAGGTTGGTGTGTGGGTCAAGGGTTAGGGAGGTGGAATGGATTTGGAACTGGGCCTGTAGTTGGGAAATGGAGCTTGAGGGAGATATGTTGACAGGAACGGGTTGCTCGAGGAAAAGGCTGTGCAACATTAAAGCATTGCACCAACTTAACATACCCCATAAAGGGTGGCAGGTGAGTGATTATTACCAGGGCAACCCATAATGGGTGATAGAGGGGATGATCAGGAACAAGGTTCCTGAACTTGAGGCATTACCCCCGCCTGGGTGTACATATGCTGTTGAGGAATGGAGATTTGATTGAGACTGCGCACAGATGTTCTATGGAGAGAGGGGCTTGGATGTATTCCTGCACTTTATATACAAAAATGTCAGCAGTTTTCAGATTGATAGCTGGTTACAATAACAGCTAGTGTGGAAACCCATGTACATTTTTAGTGAGCAAAGCTATGGTGTGTGGCATTGAGTGATTTATTTCCGAGTTACTGTAAGTTTGTCTCAGTGGGCTAACTAGTCTACTGCTATCAACCCACTTCCCATTTGGAAGTGTCCCTAAACTTGATTTCACAAGATGGACAGCTTTAACATGACTCATTGCACAGCCTACAGAGAAGTTACTTTTAACGAGAGCAAATCATGTATTTAGTACTGAAATGTATATAGCGTGCTGGTTTGAGTGAAAACAAAATGGTACAAGGGTCTTCAAATAGTCAAACTTTACCCACTCCAATATGAGTATGTCTTTAGTTTCTATGGGGTTGTGCACAATATTAGTTGGTTTGTTTTGACTGCTACTGCATCAGCAATCTGTCCCTGAACTACGACACATGTGCTGTCTTCTGTACTGGTTGTGATTGTACAGTTGTCTTTGAAGATTTGTATTGAACAAAGAGAATCTGTAATTTATATGAAGTGTGAATATTGATCAAGTATCCTGTATGGTTTGTATGACAAATTGTTCCCATTTCAAACATGAGCATGTTGATGCCAACATTTCAGTGAGTCTTTAGTTACTACCATCCCGAGAAAAGGGTCATATTGAATACAATTATACTGCAATTTAATGTTACAGCTTTTATCAAGGGTCTGATGCTCTGTTTTCAGATTCTACTGGAGTTGGAATTTAAGAAATGCAAGTACTCTGGTTTTATCCCACTAAAATGAGATTCAAGACAGACATATTTTACATTTCCTGGACTGTGTATTGTGGACATTAAAGACATGACTGCATTGTGGTTTTTGCAAACATTTTATCGACATTTAGATACTGACATTGCACATAATCCCCTCCAAAAGAAAAGCACATACAAAAATAAGTAGAACAAAAATGTATATATATTTTTTTAACCAACCCCCGGTCTTGATTTTCCAAATAGGGTGTGGGCTGCAGCATGTTAGAAACTAGGGGGGTGGCAACTCCTGGACCACTACCCTCACACACGCTTCGCTTTCCACATCATCGAACTTAAAATAGCAGCTGGGTCCTCTACTGCTCATGCCCATTCTCAGTCAATTAAAGTAAACTAGCTGGGGGTTTGTGTAGTAACTGGGCATCCAAGCAGATTTTTAAATACTTTCTTTCCTCTAGATCTTTCTAGGCGTATTTTAACATTTATGATTACACTCAACTCCCCCCCTCCCCCCATCCTTCTCCCATATGCAGTGTCTAGCTAGACAAGTCAAGGGGTGGGGTGGGGGAGGGGGGGTCAGTAAGATGGGATGGAGGGGATTGGAGAGTAGTGCACAGTGGTGAGGGGGGCTCGGTCCCCCAGCTAACCCTCCCTAGGAACCTAAAGAGAGCGACAGGGGGAAGAGAGACAGATGGGCAGAGAAGATAAGGGGAGAAAGGCAGGTACATGAAAAAAAGACAGGCAGTGGCAAAGACCGACAGAGAGGACAAGGGGAGAGAGACATTAACACTTAAACCAATAGAACACAATTAATGCCAAGAATTAAGACTTCTAACAGGCAGTGGGTCCCACAGGGTTTCAGCCTTCAATTGGCGACCAATTTACAACTGCAATATAGGTGTGCTTTCATTGAACACAAACATCCCAAAAATATAAAGTCATAAGGAAAAGCATTTTTAACACCCGGTTACACATTCAAACCACAGGTGCTGACCATCCTTCAGAAGACTCGTGCACTCCCTCTGAAAACCCATACGTTGAAAAAGTACCTAAATATCACATACTAGTGACAACAGCTACGAGATAGCCGCGTCGCAGTTTCGGTAGTAATGTAAGAAGCGCAACCCTCCACCCAAACCCTTAAAGGCTGCGCCCGCCAGTTTAGAGCGGGGTCCCACCTCTTGTCTGGGGTCACGTTACACCGTCCCATCATGGGCGTCATTCTGTGTCTACGGGAACTGTTGTGGCAGGTGGCTGAAAAAAAGGACCCCTTTAAACAAAAAACTTTGTTGGAACATAATTAAGTCAAATTTAATATAATGACTACATGCAGGAATACCTACAGTAAAATAGCCAAGTTAAGACCAGTTAGTAAAAGCAAGAGGGAGTATTGAATAGACGTTAGGGTGCCTCTTACCTCTGGTGATTTGGGGGAGGACTTGGGGGACATTTTGGGGGAGCCTTTAGGGGAGGATTTGGGAGAGGATTTGAGGTCGGCTGGCTTGGCTGTCTGAAGGGGAGTGCTAGGTTCCGAGGCTAGCTTTTCGGGCTTCTCTGTCCCATCCTAAGATATGAACAGAGGGGAAACTAAGCAACATAATATTGTCATTGTATTATTTTGTATCGCAACATTACATAGGAAGCACTGAGCCGCTCACTTTAGAGACAGAGTTAGACTCTGAGTTTCTCTGCCTGCGGCGGCTGAACTGTCGGCGGGGCTTTTGGCCGTCTTCATTGGCCTGCTCCCGGTTTGTCTGCTGGCCCTCCTGGGCCTCCACCACCTCCTGCCCTTCTGCTGCCTGGCCCTTTGAGGTGGCAGCACCCGCCTGAACCTCCCCGGGAGCTGGGCGAGGACGGAATGGCCTGAGAAGGTTAGATAGCATGGGACAAAGTCAAATTAGCAGCCAACTGGGCCAAAACTACTCCATCAAATCTTGGACTACTAGCCTATAGGCTAAAAAGTCATCCACAAACTGCCAAGATCTATTGACATGAGAACATCCCAAATACATAAAAAAAGCCTACACAAAAACGCCATGTCAGTCTCACCTGCGGTACTGGGTCCTAAACCTGCGCGGTGGAGGCCTCTGCTGGTCGCCTTCTGCACCTCCCTCCTGTTCCCCTGGCTCGCCCTGGGGAGAGAACAGACCACACAACACTTCAGGAGGGAAAACAGATTACACAACTGATATGCACAGGTGGGAGATCCAATCCTCAACTACGCCCCCATTTGCAAACATTTAGGAATGGAAAAGTCTAAAAGGGACCCTTGGGACGTCTCAACTGACTTCACCCCATTGAAGTTTAAATTTAAAACAGTTAAGGTAAGGGTAGGGTTTAGGTTGGGGACATCCATTTAGGAACTGGACAGGCGGAAGCAACTTCCATTACTTTCAGTTGGTCTGTTTTTTCCTCTTCAAATAAGTCAAAATGGAGAACGGACTTTAAACATGTGGGGTTGCAGCTTTTTAGCCATCTACTCATCACCTCTTGCCCTTCCTGTCTGGGTCGGCGGGGCCTGCGCCGGCGCGGTGGGGGCCTGTCTCCGGACCGCTCTCCGGGCCGCTCTCCGTCGTGCTCTCCTCCATGCTCCGAAGTGGGGCCTGAGGTGCCGTCGCCCTTCTCGTCACCGGGCCTGGGGCTGCGAGAGGACAAACGCCGGCGAAAACGGCGTTTGGTGGGCGCGTACCGACTGCCTTTAACGGGAACACCACCAGGCCCTGTTACGTTGGCTGCCTCCGAGCCCTGAGAGGGGGAGAGAGAGAGCTTGTAGGAGAGATATTTAAAACAATGATTTGCAATTCAAACAGTTTGAGTGACTCAAATTAAAAGGGATAGTTCACACCAAAAAGCTAATATTTCCAATTCATTTGTAAATTAAAACGGATAAGGCAGCAGCTACACAATGGCAGCTACACAATGGCCTGAAACTGAAATTGGCATAGGACTGTGTAAAAGAACAAAAAGATCTTAATTTTATTTTGGGCTGAACTATCCTTAAGACTTGTTAATACGGTGGGTGAAAAAAAAAAATCGTCCTTACAGGTTTGCCTACCTTGGCGGCCTCAACCACGTCAAACTCTACCACCTCCCCATCCCCAACACTGCGAAGGAACTTCCTGGGGTTGTTCTTCTTGATGGCAGTCTAAAAAGATGGATTGGATGATGTGATACAGGGTTGTATTCACTAGGCACCAAACAGAATAAAACATTCTAAAACAGGGATGGACTGCCTGAACTTGTAAAACAATAAACCCTTGTTTTCATTTCACATTGTAAAACGTTTTGCTAAGATGCGCACTAATGAATGCAACCCAGTGGTATGAGGCAGCAGGTGCTCTTTGCGACTCGGACTTTATCTTGCTGGGCTTACCTGATGAACAAAGACATCCTCTTTGGTGTCGTTTCTGGTGGAGAGGGGGGACAATGATCAGTTATGACATATCCAAAATGATCAAGCCATAGCCATGTTACCATGACTTACCAGTAATATTGTGCACATGCATTGTGTCAAATTAAATGCTAATTAATGTACTTTTCAATTTCACATCTGACAGCCACATTACACAACCACATTCTAGCACATAGCAGGGTACCTGTTGATAAAGCCATATCCGTTGCGCACGTTGAACCATTTCACGGTGCCTTGGACTGCGGTGGCTGCAACAACAGCTTGATTAAACACAGTCTCAATCATCAAAATCAAGTCAAAAGAAAGACTCAATGATTGTGAAGCTGCATGTGAGGTCTTGAAAGGGAACGTCTACCATACGACTTAATACATTTCTCCCTTGTCGCAACTTTAATCAACCAAAATGGTTCAAGCTAGGCTGCAGGACATGCAGTGATTGTGCCAATCATTAACAATACTTGACTAGAAACCTACTGACTATGTCAAGTGGGACAAGCTGTGCTTACTGTGCATAGTTATGGTGTTACCATTTTAACATTGTAGAGAGTTGATGAATAAGTGCCTACATTAACGTACCAAGTAACTTTGTTGATGTATCAAATCAATGGCAACTGACACCTCAATTGGAACGTTTAACGGAAACTTGTCAAATAATTTACACCAATGCGCACTGAACATTTAATGAAAGCCCAGTTCACTTGTCAATGCTTGATCGTCACGTTAACATTTTGACCTAAATTGTCAATGGTGGTGAAATCAGACGTCAATCGCTGATCAAGATGGCATTCACCTGTGAACAAACTCCCTCCCCCTTGGAACACGTGACATTTGATGAGGTGAAATTAGGGTCATATTGTGACACCATTAGCCTACATTCAACCACGTTCATACTCGACAACTCAAAATGTCGGTTTAAGTAATTAATCTTGATAACGCGTGTGCATCTAAACAGCCCGGCACATTACCAACCGCACAAACCCACGAGGGGTCAGTTTAGCAAATGTCCTACTTTTAGTCTCACAATTAAAATATATGCGCTTGTTGAACAATATATTTGCATCAACATTAATGTCAGTCTTAAAATGGAGTAAGCATTTAATAAAATGATATTCAGCCAAGTCCTTGCGTAAAACATGGAGGCACGTGGAACTTGAAACGAAACGCCAAAAACTGCTTAGGATCAGCACAACTTGACCTGGGTGTACAATGTGCGCTACTCCCATAGATTAACTTCCAAGAGTTACAAAACCGACATGAGTCACTGAAACATACGCACTTTAACCACCCAATCTGTAGCCCAACAGACATATTTTAAGCAATGATTTGAGGCACAGCCATGTTCTGGCTTTAGTCCGTGGCCATGACGCATAGGTAAATCCACAAATTTATAACGCTCACAAATTATGCTAACTTTTGTCCATGAAGATATTTTTGTCACTAGTAATTCCACTTCACTTACCTATAATTTTTCTCTCCGGCTGTGGCTGTTCTTCCACCGGAGCCGACGGTGGGGCGCTCTGCGCTTCTGCGTCGGTCATACTCTAAAGGATACACGTTTACAACAATATCCCCCTCTCCAAACTTTGCTCTGGCCGCCACCGCAAACTTTTTATCCCGACAACCTCCCGGGATCCACAATGTTAACCGCGCCCTCATTGGTTTCATAGTAGCCAATCCAGGAGTCTCATTAGCTCAGCAAGGAAGCCATTTGGAAGGGCGTAGGCCGCAAAAAAAGACAGGTTTAAAATAAAAGCAGGTAGAGCAGGACAAATGATAGCGCGCAGAGCGGAGCACCCAGATTGTAAAGAGATTAGACAGGCGATAACCTGAATGAGGTGTTATCAGTGGTGGAAACAGTACTCACAAGTCATACTTGAGTAAAAGTAAACATACTTTAATAGAAAATGACTCAAGTAAAAGTGAAAGTCACCCAGTAAAATACTACTTGAATAAAAGTCTCAAAGTATTTGGTTTTAAATATACTTAAGTATCACTATTAAATGGAATTGCTAACATGTACTTTAAGTATCAAAAGTAAAAGTATTAATAATTTCAAATTCTTTATATTTTGAAAACCCGACAGCACAATTTTCTAGTTTTTAATTGTTTTTACGGATAGCCAGGGGTACACTACAACACTGACAATAATTTACAAACAAAGTATGTGTTTAGTGAATCCGCCAGATCAGAGGCAGTAGGGGTGACCAGAGATGTTCTCTTAATAAGTGTGTGAATTGGACCATTTTCCTTTCAAAATATAACAAGTACTTTTGGGTGTCAGGAGTAAAAAGAACATTATCTTCCTTTCAGAATGTTGTGAAGTAAAAGTTGTCAAAATATAAATAGTAAAGTCAAATACAGATACCCAAAAAAAACGACGTAAGTAAGTACTTTGAAGTATTTTTTACTTAAATACTTTAAACCACTGGGTGTTATGCATGTCGCCTCTCGTGGCTGTGTTGACCAGAGGGCATAGCCTAAATGATTGACAAAGTATTCTGAAATTGTCAATAGCATGCCATTGTCAAAAGTGTAATTCATGTGTGCTGGTATATCATAATGGGTTACTATGTCTACTATGTGTTACCCTCTCCTATGAGAAAATGGCTTATATTTCTTTAAATGCAACAATTATGTACAAAGTCGGCTAGCCTAATTCCTACTTAGGCGTACTTTAATTGGTCAGTCAATAAAGCTAAATAGCCCCATATCCTGCTTGTCTCGTCTGTTGCTACAGGCCATACTACAGGCCCACTCCCCTGTGTGCACCTGTCTCTCTGTTGCGGATATTTCAGCTCGTGCAGCCGTCAGTGATAAATTAGACACATGGTTGGCCCAGCGCCAAATCAGTCAGCACAAGCACCCCCGTCCCTGTCTTTGCTCCGACCCATGCCCTGACTCGCATGCCCACCAGTCTCTCAACACTCCCCATCCCTCCATTTTATCTTAGCTCCCATCTGGCCCTCGAGCCCTCCACACATAGGTCATCGGATTCATGTTTCATTGGGCTAAATTTAACCCAGCGGCTCCGCGAACTGCCAATCACTGCGCACTGACTTTGACTGCCTGCCGCCATGTCAATACCACCATGGGGGCAATACCACCATGGGTAGCCTATTACAAAGAGCAAATACTTTTGCCAATAATGAGACGCTGTTATTAGGCCTACATCAGAAACATGTATTTTCAGCATTAAAACCAGAACCCCCTAAAAGCACAATCTACTTTAAAAAAAGGTTAAAAACAATATTAATCCTAATATTCCCTTGAAAGTGAAATATGGTGAAGGATAAGGGATCAATTTTTATTGAGGCTTTGTCATTATCCGAGAGTGCTTACTTGGTGCATAAAAGCGCCCATATCACCTATGTCCAAAATAACGGTCCTTAGAATGAATGAGAGAGGCCCCATGCTCAGTGAATGAGAGGTTCCATTCGATGTTCCGTTGATTGCGCCCCCTCCCTGTTCTAGAATCTGAGAATTGAGGGTGACCACGCCTGCGCACTAAGCACAATATTGCCAAGGTTCATTTCATGGGTATTTGGAAAAGCTGGGTGAGGGAGTGAGCGAAAGGCGGAGAGTGCTAGGCCACGGACATTGTGGGTTTAAGGTTCCCACTCTTTTTAGGCTGGCGGCTGACCCAAGCGTATGCCCCCCCCTCCCCTCCCCCAACGAGAACGATTTCGACGGAGCCGCAGGACAAAATAGGGAGGATAGTGGAAGCGACTGGAATGAGAGAAGAAGAGAGCTGATTTAGGAGATAAGGTACGACAGACAGAGGCATCGCGGCGGTAGACACCAGCTAGACAACGGTAGCTACGGACGAAGGGAGAAAAAGGAAGACATAAAAAAGTGGGAAGGCTTGATAGTTTTGTAAAGCGAACAGAGTAAACAAATTGTGGAAACGTTAGTTCACCGGGTAAGTTAAGCCTACTTATCATAACGTGAATATAACGGGTGTGATTTTGCGTGAGACTAACTAACATTGCCTATGCTCGTCTGCTCATAGCTGTCACCTTATTTTCATTCTGCATAGCTGCTCACTTGTGAGCAATTATGAGATGATAAGCTACCAATAAAACAACATTGCATTGTTGTATTGTAGGCTATCAAGTTTGATAGTCTATAAGCAATAAGCTGTTAAATTGCCCTTGCTCAATGCCCACTGATAAAGTTTCCGTTACCTATCAGCCAATGAAATGTATAATGTCATGCATATCTTCGGTGGGACGATTTTACACATAGAGATTGACCAAAATAACTTGGGACCAAAACTCAAACCTACCGCTATGCTCGCCGTAGCCTTATCATGCGCATTAGCTTAGTCATTTTACTCTAGTAGCCTACATTCCTATCAGCAATGTGCGACGTAGCCTTTTCAGTGTATCAAGACCACGATTTCTCCTTGTGTGGTTCATGCAACAATGTTACACTTGCCTCTCGGCTGGAGCGGAGCCCCCATATTAGTTAGTGGGCCTCAGCCCCCAAGCAGTGCGCATGCATGCAACGATGCCGTCACTGACAGCCGGTTCACGTTTTGTGCGCACTAGGCCGCGCTAGGCTCCTACACTGCGGAGAAGACACGCGTGTTATACAAATGTGACAGCGACAGTTTGTCTGTTACTAATATGTCAATGAACATATCCATATTATGAATGTGTGTTTACGTGCAAACGATAGTCTCAAATTGGCCTTGTGTGTGTCAAGCGCCGTGGTTAAGCCTCTACCAGTATAATCAGTCGTTTCCCAGTAGGCCTAGGCTATGGCTGCAGACCGAATTAAATCACAGTAAATTAATTGGAATATGCTATATGTTGCAATACTTTTGTAGCTCTTTCTGTTAAATGGATATAACTTTCCACCAATACCTTTGCCATTATTCTAACAGCAAGTTGACCGTTATAATATTATTGACGTTATAACCAAGAACAACAAGTTGACCGTTATAATATTCTTGACGTTACAACCAAGAACAGCAAGTTGACCCTTATAATATTATTGACATTATTACCAAGGCTGACACACGCGTGCATTGCTATAATAATATACTTGTTTCCATAGTCCATTATTTGAAAATGTTCCAATGTTTGTGTCAATTGCACAAGAGTAGCATAGAGAAGGCCTATACATTTTTCAGAAAAGTGTTATATCCTATTGCTCATAGTGAGTAGGCAATGGCTGACTGGTCCATTTAAGAGGTGCCCTGTCTCGTTACTTTATTTAGCTCAATATTATCTTTTTCTTTCTCCTAATGTCAGTGAACCAGCTCTTTATTCATTTTTGTATTCAATTCATAATGTTGCATTTCTTAACGTTATTAAGTCAAATATGCAAGTATTCCACTGGAGTGTGGTCATTTGGACACATTTCAAATGATTCTTCAAAATTCACAATAGGAGACAGTGTAGGCCTACTGTACACTTCATTACACTGCAAACAGTGTTAACATCATACCAAGTGCAGTAGGCCATCATTTTTCTATTGCTCAATAATGTGTTTATTGCTAGAAATAGGAATACAGGAATACACTCTCTTTTTTTATTTATTCTTTAGCAAAACCTTTTCAACATCTATTGTAGATGTATCAGCAAATAGGTTGTTTCCCAAGAATAAGCCATAACTAATATGTATTAGAATTGAGTTAGAGGTAAGTAGACCACTTGGAGTAATTGGACCCCCTTCCCCCAATCCCAGAACTCCTCAGTATCTGAGGGGTGTCATAACCAGTGATGTCATTACCAGTGGTGTCATTAACCAGTTCTTAGTCCTCATTAACATTTTATGTTTACATTTTGTCATTTAGCAGACGCTCTTAGCCAGAGCGACTTACAGTTAGTGCATTCATCTTAATAAGATAGCTGGGTTGTGACAACCACATATGTCAGTCATAGTAAGTTCATTTTCCCCCAATAACGTAGCTATCAGTAAAGTCAGTGCTAGTAGGGGGAGGGAAAAGTCAAGTGCGAGTGTTATGTCATGAAAGGCAATCTTTTTTTTCTTTCTTTAAAAAAAAAACTCTTCCCACATTCCCCCTCCTCCCTGTGACATCATTGCCTCGGCAGCAGGTATGGCAGACGCAGACGTCGACTTCCAGACAGGCGATGCCGGGGCATCCGCCACCTTCCCCCAGCAATGCTCGGCCCTGCGCAAGAACGGCTTTGTGGTGCTGAAGGGACGACCCTGCAAGATTGTGGAGATGTCCACGTCCAAGACCGGCAAACACGGCCACGCTAAGGTCAGTGGTGCCCGATTTGACTGTAACCATTTGTATAGCCCTGGCTGGTGTACAGACATGAAGGCGTGTCTGACATCATACTATCTTGCCCTTGTTTCTGAGTCTGTACGCATTGTCTACAACTCCCTGAACAGTTTGTGTTATCTTTCCTTTATGGGCAGGTCCACATGGTTGGTATTGACATCTTCAACGGAAAGAAGTATGAGGATATCTGTCCCTCCACCCACAACATGGACGTACCCAACATCAAGAGACTAGACTACCAGGTGAGAGGACATTGGAACGAAAGCACAGAGGGAGAGAAGGAGAAGTAGTGAGAAAGAGGTATTGCTGGTTTGAGTGAGATGGCCAATTAGGTAACACTCACTCTCAAACAAAATGGCCACGTCACTGGTATTAGATGTCCCTTGTGCATTCTGATTCCCTATTTGTAATTCCCTGACTCAATCCCCTGCTTGACTCACACTGGAAGATTTGTGAGGATTGACTAGGTGTCAGCAGTATGGTGGAACCTCCCTATAGCCCAGGGATCATCAACTAGATTCAGCCGCAGGCTGATTTTATCTTGAGCGGATGATCGGGGGGCCGGAACATGAATACAAATCATTTGTCGTCGGCAAATTGCCTGCATGGGAATACTTAGGAACAGATTTCCAAAAATGTAATAATTTGGAACTGATTTACTGGTGTTTTATGGTCTTTTATGTCCAACAATGAAAATGTGAAATGTTGTGTTTTTGCTCAGAAAACTTGGGGGGCCAAATAAAACCACCCACGGGCCAAATTCATCCCGCTGGCCGCCAGTTGGAGAACCCTGCTATAGCCTATTAATAGGCAGTGGAGACATTAGCATTTTTCCCGTACCAATCCAGTGCTGTTTAAGCCATGAGGAAAAGTCAATGAGGGTGGAGGAACACATAATGGAGTTTGTAGGGGAATGTAATCACAGTGGTGTGTCTAGTAAAACTCTGGGATGGAATGCCTTTGACCTACACCAGCACAAGTTCCAAACTTTCTCATGGTCCTTTGAGCCGGATAGGGAACCTCAACTGGGTAGCTGTTTTTTCTCCTGTGTTCATTTTTACCCTCTTTCATGGCGGGAGACTCTGGCACTGTGGGTGGACATGACAGTCAGTTGATTGGAGAGCACACAGGAGCTCTAATTGATTGATTGACAGGGCAGTCACAAAAGGGTCAGAAATGAAAAGAGAGTACTTTTCATGCATCTCTCTTTTCTGTCATCCTCCTTTCCCTCCCTCCTCTCTTCCCCTTGCAGTTGATTGGGATCACGGATGGTTACTTGTCTCTGCTCCAGGACAGCGGTGAAGTGAGAGAGGACCTGAAGATGCCAGAAGGAGACATGGGCAAAGAAATCGAAACCAAGTACGACGCTGGAGAAGAGATTCTGGTCAGTGGTGTTCCTCATCCTACTTCTTCTATGATTCTCCCTTCGACAAGAAATTGCCTACGTTGCTATTAAGCATGGCGGTTTTGTAAGACACAGTGTTGCATGGGAGTAGAACTTTTGCTTAAGTCCAGAGATGTTATTGTCCTTATTCAGTCCTTTGTACCTCCTCTACATAAGCAGTTGTGTAGGTAGACATATCTGATTCATGTTTTCCACTCCTCTTCTGATCCATTTACCCTGTGTGTGGTGGAAATTCCATACAATGGGATGAAGTACTTAAGTAAAAATACTTTAAAGTACTACTTAAGTATTTTTGGGGGCTATCTGTACTTTACTATTCATATTTTTGATAACTTTTACTTTACTACATTCCTTATGAAAATATTGTACTTTTTACTCCATACATTTTCCTTGACACCCAAAAGTACTCGTTACATTTTGAATGCTTAGCAGGACAGGAAAATGGTCCAATTCGCACACCAATGATGAGAACATCCCTGGTCATCTCTACTGCCTCTGATCTGGTGGATTCACCAAATACAAATGCTTTGTTTGTAAATGAGTGTTGGAGTGTGTCCCTGGCTATCCGTAAATTTAAAAACACACAAATCTGGTGTGCTTAATATAAAGATTTTGAAATATATATATTTTTTTACTTTAACTTTTGATACTTTAGTATATTTAAAACCAAACACTTTAAGACTTTTACTGAAGTAGTATTTTACTGGGTGACTTTCACATAAGTAATTTTCCACTACGGTATCTTTACTTATACTGAGGTATGACAATTGAGTACTTTTTCCACCACTGATTCCGTACGTATTATAGCTGCTATAGTCATATTGAACCTGTATACTTACATTACTTCTGGGAATTGAATGTCCCTGTCACAAATAGTTAAAATTAGCAGAGTACACAAATACCCTCACTTATCAATGAAGACTGGCAGGACTAGGGATACATGGAATTTGGGAGTAAGACTGTACAGTATGTAGCACATACCAGTCTCTACTGGGAATCGATATCATGCTCTCAGCAGCACTCTGCAAAGTGTTATGGTTTAGGGCACAGGAGGTTGGTGGCACCTTAATTGGGGAGGACAGGCTCGTGGTAATGATTGGAGCGAAATAGGTGGAATGGTATCAAAAACATGCCATTCCATTTGCTCTGTTCCAGCCATGATTAGGAGCCGTCCTCCCCTCAGTAGCCTCCACTGGTTTGGGGGTAACAATTGCTTCAAGTCTTAGGGAAAGGGATGATGTCACAGCCTAAGATAGACACACCTAGTTTACTTCTACTACACTGTTCTGATAATTAAAATGAATGTATTTTTGTTTGTTTCCCAGATCACTGTTCTGTCTGCGATGAATGAGGAGGCTGCAGTTGCCATCAAGGCCATGGCTAAATAAGACACTGCAGGTAAATGCAAAGGCTTTCTGTATCCCAACTGAACTACATGTCACCTCATACACACACTGCCTGTGACAAAAGTGCCTGGACACGTACGCGTGTGTGTGTGTGTGTGTGTGTGTGTGTGTGTGATGCCACAGGACACTTTTTAACATGCACGTGCATTGCCAGGTTACACGTACATAACACTGTATGTCTATGGACCAAGGGGAAGGCAACTCCAAGACTGCTTTTTGGAGAACATCTCTATTCAAGACCTTGAACTGCAGAGACGTTGGCACAACAGGAGTTATGGTTAATGTTGATCAAGGTCTTTCTGAATGTATCTTATTTATTTGTATGTCTTTTTTATCAGCCAAGCTTAGGTACATGTTTTACTTTGCCTAAGGACGCACTGAAACACTTTAGCTGGTCCCCCAGGCGACTTATTTATTTGTTTTTATATCACAGGAGGTTGGTGGCATCTTAATTGGTGGAGGACGGGCTCATGGGAAAGGCTGGAGTGGAATAGGTGGAATGGAATCAAATACATAATAATGTCTGTAACGGCGCAAATGGAATGGCCTCAAACACATGGACAATGTGCCATTATTATGAACCGTCCTCCCCTCAGCAGCCTCCTGTGTTTGAAATGTTACTGTTGGTTTACCTGGTTGTAGTCTTCATTCACACTACAGTATATGTCTGTTTTGAAAAACATGTTGAAACAAGGGAATTGTTTAAGAGTACTATACAATATACTGGGGATGTCTTGTTTTTCCATGTACATTGCATTCGGAAAGTATTCAGACCCCTTGACTTTTTCCACATTTTGTTACCTTTACAGCCTTATTCTGAAATGGATTAAATAGTTTTTTTCCCTCATCAATTTACACAAAACCCCATCATGACAAAGCAAAACAGGTTTTTAGAAATGTTTGCAAATAAAATACAAAAGAAAACTAAAATATCACATTTACATAAGTATTTACTCAGTACTTTGTTGAAACACCTTTGGCAATGATTACAGCCTCGAGTCTTCTTAGGTATGAAGCTACAAACGTGGCACACCTGTATTTGGGGAGTTTCTTTCTTTTCTTTCTCCCATTCTTCTCTGCAGATCCTCTCAAGCTCTGTCACGTTGGATGGGAAGTGTTGCTGCACAGCTATTTTCAGGTCTCTCCACAGATCGATCGGGTTCAAGTCCGGGCTCTGGCTGGGCCACTCAAGGACATTCAGAGACTTGTCCAATAGGCACTCCTGCGTTGCCTTGGCTATGTGCTTAGGGTCGTTGTCCTGTTGGTATATGAACCTTCTGAGCGCTCTGGAGCAGGTTTTCATCAAGGATCTCTCTGTACTTTGGCCCATTCATATTTCCCTCGATCCTGACTAGTCTCCCAGTCCCTGCCGCTGAAAAACATCCCCACAGCATGATGCTGCCACCACCATGCTTCACAGTAGGGATGGTGCCAGGTTTCCTCCCGGCGTGACGCTTGGCATTCAGTCCAAAGAGTTCAATCTTGGTTTCATCAGACCAGAGAATATTGTTTCTGTAATATTTCAGTTTTTAATTTTTTAAATAAATTTGCTAAAATTTCTAAAAGAACAGTTTTTGCTTTGTAATTATGGGGTATTGTGAGTAGATTGATGAGGGGGGGACTATTTAATCAATCTTAGAATAAGTCTGTAACGTAACAAAATGTGGAAAAAGTCAAGGGGACTGAATACTTTCCGAATGCACTGTATATTATATGAAATCTGTGAAAGGTACAGTACTGTTACAGCAATAGACTTGCCTACCCCTTATGCACGTATTACTTGCTTACATATGTTGTTATTTATTTACAGTATTTATGTATGAGCACATGTATATATAAAGAGTTGTTTTATATAGATTCCAATGCTTGGTGTATTTGTGTGAATGTAATGGTGTATTTACAGTGAGCTCCAAAAGTATTGGGACAGTGACACATTTTTGGTTGTTTTGGCTCTGAAACGATAATGACTGAGGTTAAAGTGCAGACTGTCAGCTTTAATTTTGAGGGTATTTTCTTTGATATCAGGTGGACCGTTTTAGAAATGACAAAGCGTTTTGTACATGTTCCCCCCTCCATTTTAGGGGACCAAAAGTATTGGGACAAATTCACTTATGTGTATTAAAGTGGTCAAAAGTTGAGTATTTGGCTCCATATTCTTAGCGCCCAATGATTACACAAAGCTTGTGACTCTACAAACTTGTTGGATGCATAATGATTAATGATGGAGAAAGCTAGTTGCACAAATATCATACCACCAAGCATTTTTATGTCTCTAACTTTCTCACTCATCATTATTCACGATTCATTCAGGATTATCCGTAATCATGGTAGCATCCACATTAAGGTAGAAGTGTTTAGAATCATATTCTATTCTTAGTTACAATAAAAATGACAAAAAATGACACAATACATTGTTTACCACTCATTTCTATTGTGCACAAAATAATCTGAAATATAACCAAAACATACAACAAATGCACCAATCAAGTTTGTAGTCACAACTTGATCTAACTAATCATTGCACGTATGAATTTGTCCCAATACTAAAATGGGGGGAATATGTACAAAAAGTGCTGTAATTTATAAACTAATTTATAAATGGTTCACCCAATATGGATGAAAATACCCTCAAATCAAAGCTGTCTACACTTCAACCTCATAGTAATTGTATCATCACAAATCCAAAGTGCTGGAGTACAGAGCAGAAACAACAGATGTGTCACTGTCCCAATACCTTTGGAGCTCACTGTATATGAAATGTGCACTATGTGAGGTCAAGGTTGTTAAATGTGTGGTGGGTTACTGTATTTTGATGGTATGTGAAAGGATCTTTGTATTTTTGGAATGTTCGGAGTCCATACTGTATGTACCTCAATGCACTTGTGAACTGTTTTGTATTGATGCACACTAAATTATCCTGTCCACTTTTTTTTCTTTCTGTCTCTCCTTCCTATCCCTACGTGTCTCTTCCTCAATCACTTCATCTTCCCTTTTTCCCCCTTTTCTACCTGTCCTACCCCTGTACTTTCCTTGTCCTCCCACTCTCTTTCAGGAGTTAACAAGATGCACTGGACCTGGAAAAGGGAGGGAGTAAGGCCACGTCAATGCTATTCTCCCACTTTTGTTTTTGTAATCTCTCTCCCTTTCACTGTACTTTCTCGCCCTTCTCTGGGTTAAATTAGGAACGCAATTCAATAAATAATTGGAAATGGCAAAACATTCTCTCCACACACACACACACGCACACAGGTCAACACCTGTACAGATGAAACGGAGAGAGAAGGTAGAATAGAGAAAGAAGTGTTTTCTCACAAACAAATTGCCGCCTATGAGGGCAGGGCGTAAGTAACTACTGTACCTAGTCAAGGGAGGAGGGGTGAGAATCTCACAAATGTCTGTTTTGTACATTTTTCCGATTCATCAAGGGCTTCTTCAACTCTATGCATGAGTGATGGATGCTGTTCTGTTTAGGAGCTCATTCAGCGGGAGCACTGTGCTTGGAATGTTACAATAGAAATATAGCATACAGCATTGAAATTGGTGCCAGTTCTAGAACATGGAGATTGTGTCAGGTCTATACGTTCCATTTCTATCTGACGTTCCGAGCGATCCGCCCTTCTGAATGAGCCCCTTCTGTCTTGTTCAATATTTTGTGTAACGTATAGCACCTAAACCTGTCTGCTAAATAACGTGTCATGATTTACATGCTCGGACCAGGGCCCAGATTCACAAAACCTTCTTAAGAAGAAATGTCTTAACAGCCATTTTTTCCTTAACTATAGACTTATGATGAAAGTTAAACACAGTTGCTATTCCTCAAAAAAGGTTATTGGAAATGTACTTGCGCTATTTCTTATGTTTCTCCTTTTAAGTAAGAAGTTAAGAAGAAATTAGATTGTTGAATATAAAGTTGGGGGATTTGTTCCTACTTCCAAGATAGCAAAACCCATTGTCTTGAACTCAGGGCAGTGAGAGAAAAAGCTCATGAAAGCAATTGAACATGTTTAATTCACTCACAAACCTCATCTGAAAGTTTCAGTATTTATTATTTTAAACCCAAGAACATACTAGAACAGTAATCTCAGTAGAAAATAGGATTGCCGTTGCTAGATAAATGTTGTTGCTAGGCAACCAATTTAAGAAGACTAACAAGATATGAGAGGTTTGTAGGAAAATCATTAAATCTTAAGATAATTGAGGAATTTCTTTCTTAAGAATATTCTTATGCAAGTGTTTTGTGAATCTGGGGCCAGTTCTTTGAGTAGGAGTTGAACAAGTGTCACACAGTAGCATTTGGGAGAAATTAAACTAGCAACCCAATTCCAGTGTCAATTTCAGTCTTTCAGATATCTGATCAAGTCCGTGCACAAGACTAAGTCCTTTCTTTGCGCAATCGGCCCCTTATCTTCCATTACCCTCAAAGCCTGGGCAAAGACCTTATCGACAGGCGCTGCCAACAGGGCAGGTAGCTAGCTAGTAGACACACTGGGTCACCTATAGAGAGAAGCATCAAGTGTTTTGACCCATTATTACTTTGTACAAACTCATGAATGAGAAAAAGTTATGGCATTTGGTTTTTGCATTCACAAAAGTCCAAAATGTGCAGAATGTCTCCCCGCCCCAAAACAAATTAAAGAAGACACAAATTGTTAGAAATGGTGTGTGCTTTATTTATTTATTTTGCGGACATAATAGTTTAAGGTAATACATCCAAACACACAATAAAATTGACAAAGTATAACACTATACAGTTTCACAGTGGAGAAAATGGTTTCCTAGAACCCCTAGGCCTCTAAAACTAAAGTAATACAGCACTAACAAAATAAACTATACAAGAAATATTACTACAAAGTCAAGCCTGTAGGTTTGGGCTTTACAATCAACCATCAAAATCCAAGTTTTACTGTCCCATAATTCCAGTCTTCTAGAAGCCTATGAAATCTCAACGATAAGAACTCCTGGTAAAGGTAGTTTGGGCAGGTAACCATGGTTACTTGCTGTGGTGATAGAATCTCTGTCCACTCTGGGTGTGGGGGAGGAAAGCGTTGCGGGGAGCCGCTTGGGGAGAGCTCTGGAAAGGGGCCTGGTGGACGGAACAACGCCAATGTCATGTTATCAAGCAACAGCTAAGACCTTTAAGCTAAACCATGCATATTTTAAATGACCAAGTAATAATTGAAATTGAATATTATAGTTGACACATTAAAGATGTTTGCGTTCACTGTTAAGATTATTTCATACTCAAGATTCACACTGGTTTTCCTCTGGCTTTGGCTATGAGAGCTTGGACAAATTGTGCAAGAAAACAAAAATACAAATCACTTTTCAATCTATGCTTTAATAAAGAGCACGAGTAAAGCAATAACCAACTTTTTCCAAAATAACCTTTTTCTGAGGCACTCATATTTCTGATGCGGGTGATGGATCAACGGTGGGCAGTAACAGTAAGATGTGGGGTAGGGAGGGGGTAATGAGGTGTACCTTGGGTGTGGGGATCTGGACAGCCATGGAGGGAGTAGGGAGCAGGCTAGCAGCGGACGTATGGAGGGCTTGGGGGTGCATGGGTCTCAGAGCACCCTGGAAAGACACAAGAGGAGTTTAGGGAAAGACAAGGAAAGGACAAGAGGTAAGAGTGAGGACTCCGATTTGAATTGACATTTGCGCACTAAGCACTTAAACATTAAAACAGATTCACAACTAAGTGTCGTGGTTGAATAGAGAACTCAACCTTATATAATAGGCACGTCTTGAAAGTGCATCTTCCCCTCTATCTGTCTGACCAGTGGTCTTACCGCGTCAGTGAAGCCAGACTGTTGGTTGGCATGTTCCAACTGCTTCTGAAGGGGTATTCCAGCACCAGGGATGAATCCAGGCTGGGATGTGAAGTGACTATGAACAGCATAGCCTGGCTGCTGATGAGGGAGGTACTGCATTGCCTGGAATGCAGACACACCTAGGCAGGAGACAGAAACAATCAGATTGGGTATTAAGGTATTAACCCATTCACATCCTAGTACTATCTTTAGTACAATATCAACACGTGCCACAGACCAAATTCTGTTTGGTGGAAACTCATGAAATTCTTTCAACATAGTTAGTACAAGTGTCTAGACAGGCCACATTGATGTCATCTATCATACCTCCACTGTCAATCAAAGTTGTGCTTAGAATTATTTGCTCAAATTTTCTCAATGATCAGCATCGATCTTAAAAAAAAAATACATTTAAGAATCAAATTGTTTAAAAGCATATATAGGTCCTTCAGCAAGAATTCACAACCCTTGACTTTTTCCACATTTTGCTGTGTTATAGATTACATTCAGATTGGTTTTGTCATAGGAGTTATGTTTTTAGAATTTGTTTTAACAAATTAATAAAAAATGAAAAGGAGAAATAATAGGCATCCACCTCTGTTAGGGAACGACTAAATAAGTTCAGGAGTAAAATTGTGCTTAACAAGACACATAGTAATCTGCATGGACTCACTGTGTGCAATAATAGTGTTAAACATGATTCTTTTTTTAATGACCACCTCATCTCTTTACCCCACACATACAATTATCTCTAAGGTCCCTCAGTTGAGCAATGAATTTCAAACACTAGTCATTCAACCACAAAGACCAGGGACGTTTTCCAATGCCTCGCAAAGAAGGGCACCTATTGCTAGCTGGGTAAAAATCTATTTAAAAGTAGACATTGAACATCCATTTGAAAATTGTAAAGTTATTAATTACACTTTGGATGGTGTATCAATACACCCAGTCACTACAAAGATAGATGCATGCTTCCTAACGCAGTTGCCGGAGAGGAGGGAAAACCCTCAGGGATTTCATCATGAGGCCAATGGAGACTAAAACAGAGTTTAATGGCTGTGATAGGAAACTGAGGACGGATCAACAACATTGTAGTTACTCCAGAATACTAACCTAATTGACAGAGTGAAAAGAAGGAATCCTGCACAGAATTCAAATATTCCAAAACATGCATCCTGTTTGCAACAAGGCACTAAAGTAATACTGTAAAACAAATGTGGCAAAGTAATACACTGTTTGTCCTGAAAGTGTTATGTGATGGACAAATCCAATATAACACATTACTAAGTACCACTCTCCATAATTTCAAGAATAGTGGTGGCTGCATCATGTTATGGTTGTGCTTTTTATCATTAAGGACTGGGGAGTATTTCAGGATAAAAAAGAAACAGAACGAAGCTAAGCACAGGCAAAATCCTAGAGGGAAACCTGGTTCAGTCTGCTTTCCACCAGACACGGGGAGATTAATTCACCTTTCAGCAGGACAATAACCTAAAACACAAGGAACAATCTACACTGGAATTGCTTACCAAGAAGAGAGTGAATGTTCCTGAGTGGCCAAGCTAGAGTTTTGAATGAAATCTTCTTGAGAATCTATGACAAGACTTGAAAATGGTTGTCAAGCAATGATCAACAACCAATTTGACAGAATTTTGAAAAGAATAATGGACAAATGTTGCACAATCCAGGCGGGGAAAGCTTTTAGAGACTTACCCAGAATGACTCACAGCTGTAATCACTGCCAAACGTGCTTCTACAAAGTATTGACTAAGGGTTGTGAATACTTATGGAAAAAGTATATTTCTGTATTACATTTTCAATACAATTACCAAAATGAATTCAGGCTGTAACACAACAAAATGTGGAATAAGTCAAGGGGTATGAATACTTTCTGAATGCACTGTAATACACTGTATATAAAACATAGACATGGTTTTAAAAAGGTAGTTGTAATATTTCATTAAGTACAGACATTTGTAGGTGGCTTAACTTGTCCCTGTCCCACAGCTCAGTTTACCCCATACCCAGGGTAAGTTGTGCCAAGAGACCACTTTTTTTGTACAGTTATGTTTTCAAAACTGTAATGTTTACATGAATTCTGATTATTTCCAAGGATTCACAACATTCTGAAATATATGTAAACAGAACAAAAATATAAAGCAACATGTAAAGTGTTGGTACCATGTTTCATGAGCTGAAATAAAATATCCAAGACATCTACCTGACAGGTGTTGTATATTTGGAAAGTGATTAAACAGCATGATCATTACACAGGTGCACCTTGTGCTGGGGACAATATAAGACCACTCTAAAATGTGCCGTTGTCACAACATTATACCGCATATGTCACAAGATTTGAGGTAGTGGGCAATTGGCATGCTGACTGTAGGAATGTCCACCAGAGCTGTTGCCAGAGAATTCAATGTTAATTTCTCTACCATAAGCTTCCTCCAACGTCGTTTTAGAGAATTTGGCACTATATCCAATCGGCCTCACAACCGCAGACCATGTGTATGGCGATGTGTGGGCGATCGGTTTGCCGATGTCAACGTTGTGAACATAGTGCCACATAGTGGAGGTGGTATGGGCAGGCATAAGCTTCGAACACCAAACACAATTGCATTTTATCAATGGCAATGGCAAGTTCCTGAGGCCCATTGTGAGGCCATATTTGTTTTTAAGGTATCTGTGACCAACAGATGCATATCTGATTATCCCGGTCATGTGAAATCCATAAATTAGGGCCTAATAAATTAATTTCATTTTGACTGATTTCTTCATATGAACTGTAACTCAGAAAAATCTGAGAATTTTAAAATGTTGCGTTTATATTTTTGTTTGATATCTTTGTTAGAAAGAATACTTTATTTCCCTTGACGGAGTGATGCGGAATGTAAAAAGTGGCAGAACCTATCCCACTCTCCCCTATTGAAAAATGTCCGTTATGGACATGAATAGTTTAAGGCAACAGTAAACCTGTTAGGATGCTATAATCTATTTCATAAACTGAAATAAGATAATTAACAAAACCATTTGAAAAACTAAAGCTATACTTAAATTATTATATTTCACTCCAAAACTAAATAAAATAAAAACCATCATGAACTATGTTCAGTTTCCTTCCATCATATTTTTTTGCACCAGCTTCAGTGCTAGTCCTTTTAAAACCAAGTCACATTGAGATTTCAAACCTACAAACTATAACAAATCCACAAACTATTCAACGCAAATGGCTCCTAGCCTCCCTTACACCAAAACAAAGACAAAATATTTTATACAACTAAAACTAAATTAAAAACTAGCAAATCAGGTCTGAAAACGAAAATCAACTTAACTGAATTTCAAATTAAAATCCCAGCCACACACATCCTACCTCTGATCTGGGAGCTGCTGGCGAAGCTGACAGGTACAGAGGGGCCGGGGGCGTAGGTGGAGGGGTGTTGTGTCTGGGCCACGCCGTAGCTCTCGTGGACCGACTGACTACCCCCAAACTGTCCGTGCTCAGCCGGGCCCGCACTGAACCCAGCCTGGTTCTGGTAGTGACGACCCTGTGGAGCGAGGAGAGTGAAACGGTCACTCTAAGCAAATCACACAGAGCACGGGTTATGCGTCTGTTGGCATCATTGACATTTTCTATGGCTCAGTGGGTAGGGGTGTGGTGTTTGGAACTACAGAGTTAAGGATTTGATTCCAGCTTGGACCGAATAGTGATGTCTGGAACTCCATTTATTGACCACATTGCTCCTCAGACACAAGTGAAAAGTGTGCTTCATAGAAAGCTCTCAAATGGTTAGAAAGGATATTACACATGTGGAGGGCTTGCCAGTTGCCACTCACCGGGTTGACCGGTGTTGGAAACAACTGCTTACTGCGCTCCGACAGCAGTCCCCCGGCCCTGTTGTGACTGACTGGACTGCCTGACAGAGGGAAGAGAGAACAAAAAAAAGGGATGAGGGAGAAGTATAGTGAAGTGACAGGTGTCAGTGAAGTCACTGAAGACATTTGTGGAGAGAAACAATGTGCCACATATATCGAAAATCAAAAGGTCTGGTAGATGACCATATTATTATGATTATTATGTAATTGATAGGAGATTGCATTTATGAACAGATGTAGACTAAACCTTACATTCAATGTTAAGTAGATGCTGTCCTGTGTGCATGGTTAGACTGGGCTGGTAGCTGGCTGACGTCAGTGTTGTGATGTCACTGCAGGAGAGGTAAAAACAGGTGAGATATCTGACAGGAGAACTCAAACAATCAGCAAATCCTGATATCTATGGCCTTACTACAATCACATTCCTAATCCAAACTGTGAGTATTGCATTTCAGTCATCTAAAGTGGATCCTTGACCTTGACTTTTTCTACACCTACATTAACGTTATAATAACAATAGTAATACATGGGATTTTAAGAGCCTTTAAAACAAAAACAAAAAAGGACACTATGTTAAGGAAGCTTGACCGGAAAAAGCACATTTCTAGACACATCCAGGCATCCAAACTGTTTTCACCTAAGCTGTTTCCATGTAGGTAAATATTAAGGAAACAAGACAAGGAAAGAAAGCCACTTAAGATTATTGAGATGCACCCGAGGAGTCATAGAGGCTCAATTCCTCTCACCTCTGCTCCTTCCTGCGTCTCTTCTCCTCCTCGTGCAGGACCTTCTTCAGCTGGAGGAAGAGCTGATGCTTCTCCTCCTGAAGTCCCTGCAGTTTCTCCCCCATCTTCATCACCTGTGAGGAGGAAGAGGGAGAGGAAGAGAGGGTTAAGGTGAACAAGTTATTTCTCTGATTGATCTCCATCTGTTTGTATGTTATTATGACTTTCTCTGACCTGTTCTTTGGTCTCCTCCAAGGACATCCTCTCCTCTATCTCTTTTGTTCTCTTTCTCTCTTCTTCCTCTTTCATCTTCTGCTCCATCATCTTGTCCACTTCTTCCTCCTCTGAGATTAGGAAGAAAATAAATCACCTTGAGAACAATGAGAAATGTGCACCAATTCCAACAAGATAATTGTGGAAGCAAATCAGGCTTCCAGTTACGGTTGGTGAGGAATGCAGTAGTCAAGCAAAGCCTTGTGATATCTCACCTTGTCTTTTACGCTCCCTTTCTCTCATTATGTGTTTGTGGAGGGCTCTGGCCATAGCGTTGGACAGCTTCGGTCTGTCCAGCAGAGCAGGCATGGTGACAGGCAGTGGAGGGGCCAGCTGAATGCAGCAGAATGGAGAAAATATGTTGAATAGTAGCTAGCTACATGCAGCAATAAAAAAAAGTGACAATTACCAGCTAGGAACTGAACATGTTGTTTTCTTCAAACATTTACTTTGTTGCTAATAGAAATACATAGTCATAGCTATAGTTAATTGCATTAACCATCAGCTAGCTAACGTTGCGTTTAATCTGGCTATGCTAGTTGGTAACTAGAATTGCTAACTCAATGAAGAACGGCCAGCAGGCGTTAAATTGTAAACAGACTTTCGTTGCTTTATGAGTCTCCGCTTGGAGTTTGGTTGTTTTGCATAATTATAAAGTGGAAAATTACCGTTTTTCTATGAAAAACACTGACTTTTTGTCTGTATTGTAAATTTAAAAAAATTCAATCATGGTTAACCCCAACCAATACACTTCCGGTGTGAAGTTGAGCTTCCTGTTTTGACTTCAGGAGAAACGTGGGAGTTTCTAATTAGCGCGTGGCCCAGACCTTGATCAGATGATATTATTTGGAATGACTGAAGTTCACGACCGGCCCGCTCATTATGCAGGATTAGGTGGCCAATTGACTCGGGCTGCATGTTCTGAGCTAAACTGACCAAGATGCACCTCCAATAACTACACTTTTATTTATTTTATTTCACCTTTATTTAACCAGGTAGGCCAGTTGAGAACAAGTTCTCATTTACAACTGCGACCTGGCCAAGATAAAGCAAAGCAGTGCAACAAAAAACATCAACACAGATAAACAAAAGCACAGTCAATAATACAGTAGAAAAATCTAAATACAGTGTTTGCAAATGGAATAAGGAGGTAAGGCAATAAATAGGCCATAGTAACGAAGTAATTACAATTTAGCAAATTAACACTGTCGTGATAGATGTGCAAGTAGAAATACTGATGTGCAAAAGAGCAAAAAAAGTCAATTAAAACAATATGGGGAT
The DNA here is from genome assembly GCF_036934945.1 of Oncorhynchus masou masou. Taxonomy (NCBI): domain Eukaryota; kingdom Metazoa; phylum Chordata; class Actinopteri; order Salmoniformes; family Salmonidae; genus Oncorhynchus; species Oncorhynchus masou. Next base: position 27,531,384 of record NC_088234.1, on the reverse strand, counting down.
GAGGTAGGTAGTTGGATGGGCTATTTACAGATGGACTGTGTACAGCTGCAGCAATCAGTAAGCTGCTCAGATAACTGATGCTTAAAGTTAGTGAGGGAGATATAAGTCTCCAACTTCAGCGATTTTTGCAATTCGTTGCAGTCACTAGCAGCAGAGAGCTGTAAGGAAAGGCGGCCAATGTAAGCGTTGGCTTTGGGGATGAACAGTGAGATATACCTACTGGAGTGCGTGCTACGGGTGGGTGTTTCTATGGTGACCTGCTGATGATTCTCTGATCCACCACTACACAGACGACACCATTCTGTATACATCTGGCCCTTCTTTGGACACTGTGCTAACAAAACTGCAAATGAGCTTCAACGTCATAAAACACTCCTTCCGTGGCCTCCAACTGCTTTTACATGTAGTAAAACTAAGTGCATGCCCTTCAACCGATTACTGCCCGCACCCTCCTGCCTGACTAGCATCACTACTCTGGACGGTTCTGACCTAGAATATGTGGACAACTACTAATACCTAGGTGTCTGGTTAGACTGTAAACTCTCCTTCCAGACTCACTCGCATCTCCAATCCAAAATTAAATCTAGAATCGGCTTCCTATTTCGCAACAAAGCCTTCTTCACTCATGCTGCCAAACATACCCTCGTAAAACTGACTATCCTACCGATCCTTGACTTCGGCGATGTCATTTACAAAATAGCCCCCAACACTCTACTCAGCAAACTGGATGTAGTCTATCACAGTGCCATCTGTTTTGTCACCAAAGCCCAATATACCACCCACCACTGCGACCTGTATGCTCTCGTTGGCTGGCCCTCACTACATGTCGCCAAACCCACTGGCTCCAGGTCATCTATAAGTCCTTGCTAGGTAAAGCCCCGCCTTATCTCAGCTCACTTGTCACCATAGCTCCATAGGAGCACGCTCTCCAGCAGGTATATTTCACTGGTCATTCCCAAAACCAACACTTCCTTTGGCCACCTTTCCTTCCAGTTCTCTGCTGCCAATGACTGGAACGAATTGCAGAAATCACTGAAGCTGGAGACTTATTTCCCTCTCTAACTTTAAGCATCAGCTGTCAGAGCAGTTTACCTATCACTGTACCTGTACACAGCCAATCTGTAAACAGCACACCCAACTACCTCATCCCCACATTATTACTTACCCTCTTGCTTTTTTTGCACCGCAGTATCTCTACTTACACGTCATCAGTTGCACATCTGTCACTCCAGTGTTAATGCTACATTGTAATTATTTCGCCCCTGTGGCCTATTTATTGCCTACCTCCCGACTCTTCTACATTTGCACACACTGTACATTCATTTTTTATTTTTATGTATTGTGTTATTGACTGTATGTTTGTTTATGTGTAACTCTGTGTTGTTTTTGTCGCACTGCTTCGCTTTATCTTGACTAGGTCGCAGTTGTAAATGAGAACTTGTTCTCAACTTGCCTACCTGGTTAAATAAAGGTGAAATACATTTTTAAAATGATGGGAAGTAAAACCTTAATTTAACTACACAAGTCAGTTAAGAACAAATTCTTATTCACAATGAAAGCCTAGGAACAGAGGTTTACCTGCCTTGTTCAGGGGCAGAACAAATGATGTCAGCTCTGGGATTTAATCTAGCAACCTTTCAGTTACTGGCCCAACACTCTAACCACGAGGCTACCTGCCACATGTCTGAAAGTGACAGAGCCAGCAGTCAAGGGAGTTTTCACAGTATGTCACAAAAAAGTATTACACTTCTGAATGTATGTAAAATGCTAATATGTATTAGATCCAGTACAATGGAATAACTATAGTCCACTGACTATATAAGGGAAGTCAGTGGACATTCTGAACCTTGCTTGAAGTCAGTAGGTGACATGACCAAGGAGCTATTGACATTTGAAAAATGTATGTAAAAACGTGTGAGATTAAAATGGATAAACTAAAGGGTGTGCAATATATAAGGGTGGTCAGTGGACATTCTGAACCTAGTTTGAATTCAGGTGGTCACATGACCAAGGAGCTATTGAAATGTGAAAGTCTGAAAAATTCATGTAAAAACATGTGAGAAGAAAAACTACAAAAAAAGTATGTGCAATATGTGTCTATGCCATTGGGTTAGCTCCAACCAGTTTTGAAAGTTTTAAGAGTAATGGTTATAGAGCTATTTAAATTTGTTACATTTGATTTGTCACTATGTTAACGGTCCCTAACTGCTATTGGTGGACGTAAGGAAAAGTACAGGCGAATATCCAACCTGAAACCCTCTTTACCTCGGTTTTTGGAGAGACGCATTGCTGCGGCGCTCCACCAACGTTCCATAAAAACAAGCATCTAACATAAATCATGTAGCAGATAAAGAATATGTTATAAAGATTGTGACCTTTTCTGTAGCCTACAGCCTGGAGACAAAATGTATAACACTTGTATGACATGGACACTTTCTACATCATGCAGGTTTCTCCGATCAAATTGCCTAACCGAATCAAATAAAAAAAACGCGCTGTCATGTTAACAAACAACATATCCTAAAAACAGGACAGGTCAAAGTAAAACTGACCAAATGGAATGGATAATCACAACTGTCGTCAGGAGTTTCACTTAATTTTCAATGGTTTCAAGTTTGTATCCGTCAATTTCTTTGACAAGCTGAGCATAGAGAAAAATAAAATACTTCTGCATTTCCCGCTGTGTAAACACGTTGTAAATAGGCCTGGCTCGCGATAACTCCTGATAAAGTTTGGTAGCTGATATTCACAATTTAAATAGGCAAATTGATTAGTCATTGGAAACAGGACTAATAAAGCCAATGCAATGGCCTATCACATGGATGGGCGTTCATAAAGTTCAATTGCGGCCGACGGGGTAGGCTACACCCCAGTAAGCACAAGCCGAATTCTTTTGGAAGTCTTTTTTGGGGGGTGTTTACAAACGGTAGGCTTACCACATAGATGGGCATTCGTAAAAATATATTTCAGGCAACACAGGCTACACCCCAGTAAGCATGGACCGACGCGGATGCTTTTGGGACGTCTTTCGTGTAGTCTGAACCAATCATAGACTTCTAGGTTTGGTTCAGATTTTGTCTGGTCTGGACCAGCCTTGATTTGACCCAGACATAGACCTCTCTAAATTATGTATTTTCAACTCTCATTCAGAACCAAACAGTTGCCTGATTTCAACATCCCCATAAAGACACAGAGAAAACAGTGAATATTTGCAAATGTATTTAAAAAAAAGACAAATAGAAAATGGAAAAACCTTATTTACATAAGAATTCAGACCCTTTGCTATGAGACTCAAAATTGAGCTCAGGTGCATCCTGTTTCCATTGATTGTCCTTGAGATGTTTCTACAACTTGACTAAAGTCCACATATGGTAAATTCAATTGATTGGAAATTATTTGGAAAGGCACACACTCGTCTATATAAGGTCCCACAGTTTACAGTGAATGTCAGAGCAAACACCAAGCCGTGAGGTTGAAGGATAGAGCTCCAAGACAGGATTGTGTCGAGGCACACATCTGGGGAAGGGTACCAAAACATTTATGCAGTATGGAAGGTCCCCAAGAACACAGTGGCCTCCATCATTCTTAAATGGAAGAAGTTTGGAACCACCAAGACTCTTCCTACAGCTGGCCGCTCGGCCAAACTGAACATTCGGGGGAGAAGGGCCTTGGTCAGGGAGGTGACCAAGAATCCAGAATTCCTCTGTGGAGATGGGAGACCCTTCCAAAAGGACAACCATCTCTGCAGCACTCCACCAATCAGGCCTTTATCGTCGTGGCCAGATGGAAGCCACTCCTCAGTAAAAGGCACGACCGCCTGCTTGGAGTTTGCCAAAAGGCACTTAAAGACTCAGACCATTAGAAGAAAGATTTTCTGGTCTGGTGAAACCAAGATTGAACTCTTTGTCCTGATTGCCAAGCATAACATCTGGAGGAAACTAGGCACCATCCCTTCGGTGAAGCATGGTGGTGGCAGCATCATGCTGTGGGGATGTTTTTCAGCGGCAGGGATGGGGAGACTAGTCAGAATCGAGGAAAAGATGAACAGAGCAATATACAGAGAGATCCTTGATGAAAACCTACTCGAGTGCTCCGGACCTCCAGACTGGGGCAAAGTTTCACCTTCCAACAGGACAACAACCCTAACCACAGAGCCAAGACAACGCAGGAGTGGCTTCAGAACAAGTCCCTAAATGTCCTTGAGTGGCCCATCCAGAGCCCGGATTTGAACCCGATCGGACATCTCTGGAGAAACCTGAAAATAGTTGTGCAGCAACGCTCCCCATCCAACCTGACAGAGCTTGAGAGGATCTGCAAAGAAGAATGGAAGAAACTCCCCAAATACAGGTGTGCCAAGCTTGTAATGTCATACCCAAGAAGACTTGACTGTAATCGCTGCCAAAGTTGTTTCAACAAAGTACTGAGTAAAAGGTCTGAATACTTTTGTAAATGTGATATTTCCGTTTTTTATTCATAATAGATTTGCTAAACCTGTTTTTACTTTGTCATTATGGGTTATTGTGTGTAGATTGATGGGGGGAAAAAACAATTTAATACATTTTAGAATAAGCTGAATAGGCTGTAACCTAACAAAATTTGGAAAAAGTCAAGGGATCTGAATACATTCTGAAGGCACTGTATAGTCTTCAGCAGGGCTTTCACACCTTCCAGTCCCTCCCACTGCACAGAAAAAACTCACACTGCCTTGAGTATCCAGGGCAGGCACACAGATCATGCTTCAAAAGTACACTGATAAGACAAGCCTAGACAAATGTATTGAAATGTAAAGACTGATAAGAAATGGTGCTTGTGTGTTTCCTATGCAGACACATTACACCACTGACAGTCATGTAGTAGGCCTATAGATCCTCAAAGTTTTACAGCTGCACCCAAGAGCATTGACTGGCTGCATCACCGCTTGGTATGGCAACTGCTTGGCATCCGATCGTAAGGCGCTACAGAGGGTAGAGCAAACGGCCCAGTATATCCCTGGGGCTGAGCTGCCTGCCATCGAGGACCTCTATACCAGGCGGTGTCAGAGGAAGGCCGTAAAAATGGTCAAAGACTCCAGCCACCTAAGTCATAGACTGTTCCCTCTGCTACCACACGGCAAGCAGTACCGGAGGGCCAACTCTGGGACCAAAAGGTTCCTGAACAGCTTCTACCCCCAAGCCACCACTGCTGAACAGTTAATCAAATGGCCACCCTGACTATTTGCATTAACTTTTTTATTTGCAATGACTCTCTTGCACAATCACTGGATTCTACCCACACACACAATGCATATTAACATACACACAGACACACTTTCACACCCTGCTGCCTAGTAACTTTTACCCCTACCTACATGAACATATTACCTCGTACCCCAGCACATTGATTTGGTACCGATACTCCTTTTATATAGTCTTGTTATTTTCTTGCACATTTGTCTTTTTACCTCTGCATTGTTTGGAAAGGGCTCGTAAAGTAAGCATTTCACCGTAAAGTCTACACCGGTTGTATTCGGCGCATGTGACAAATACAATTTGATTTATGAGACTTATGGCGAATAACCCTTTAAAGTGCTTTATCTGAATAATGTGTGTTTTTCATAGTACCATTTTCTTTGATAATGCATAATTTCCTTTCCATCAGGGGGCACTCCAGGAGAGGACTAGGCAGACTGCAGTGGTTATCATAGGGGCGGCGTCCTGACACCAACTAAACCAATCTGATTGTAAAGGTGAGGTAACAATTTGATGATGTAGTACACAACCATTGGTTGATGCATGTAACATCTGAGCAGGGTAATGTGACCTGTCTTTTTCCTCCCTACAGCTCATGCTGAGCTATGTGATGGTGGGATTGGTTATCTCCAAAGTGAGTGCAGTCTGTGGTGTGATCAATGTTGCGATCAAAAGGTTTCCATTTTGAAAGCTAATAATAATTTGAAAGCGCAGGTGTGAACGGAAGAAAATAAAAGTGTTCTTTGTTCAGGCTCTCTCTCAAGACTATGGTCGCAGAAAACATTTCAATATGTTCACATACAGCAGAAAAATGAAGGCAAAAGACCGACAGTTAAGAACAGACAGGAAACGAGTTCGCTTTTTGTCACATTTTATCATGTATGATCATGAGTGGAGACGCCAGTAACGCAGCTGTATAACGAGTTCCAACTTTTTAAAAAGGAAACCAAAAAATTGCTTTACAATACCTCAGAAATCAAAAAATAAAGTACAATAATCATAATAATCAAAATAATATATGCACATAACCACAAAGCAGAGAGGGGGGATGATTGTTCAGTTCGAATTCTATTCTACTCCAGTCAGATGTCAAATACACTACGTCTTCAAAGTATCTTACCAGCACTACGACATTAATAAAACACATTACATTTTTTCATTGCCAAATGGAGCAGAATTTAATCACGGTAGATCCAAAGGCTACCTCCTTTCTTAACCCTCATCTTTAGAATAACTGGTAACATTGCCTAATTCTAACAGTCGTTTCAAAATGGCATCTGTTCTCGGTTTCAGCATGATCAAAGCACTATGAAAACTGGCTCACGGGACCATTCAACTGAAATCCCTATCTCAAAGACCTGGAGACAAATAAAATTCATACTGTTGGAATAGTACTAAAGGGGTAAAAACAAAGGGATAACAGGAGGGGGAGTGAAAGTGCATCTGACAACTTTGCTCCGGGAACTCCAGGCTGCTGAGCTGGATACAGCATTTCAATAGACACTTGGTGGAGGAAGGGAGGAGGTTCAAATCTCTGTATGGTTGTCTCCATAGACACTCTCATCACTGTAGGCAATGTAGAGGAAAAAGTCCTCTTCATGGTGCTCCTGAAAGAGAGCGAGAGAGATAGAGGTGTTAGTGTGAGCTGACAAAACAGAGGTAGGGGAATTGCATCCCAATCCCCACAGGAACAAGCAGCAGAAAAGTGAGAATGTAAAAAAATATATCATACCTGGTATAGCAGGCCCATGGTGGCGGAAGTGGGTGGAATGACGTTGTTTACAAAGAAGAATAAGGCGTCTTCTGCCCGCAGGTGGATTCGTTTTCGGATGAGGAAGTAGAACTGGCCCACTGTAGTAAAGGTAGAGGAATTGAACAATTACAGTTCTGAAAAGAATGGTATAAGTTAGTGATACATGGGTGGCACTGTTATAATAGTTCAAGTTACCCGTGAGGTCGGAGGGCACGAGGTATTTCTTCTTGTCCAAATCTCCTATCCTTGCTTTGGGGGCTTTTTCCACAATTACCTCAAATAAAAAGAACAAAAGCAATCAGTATAGGCCTAAATATTGTGTGGCTATGTATCCAACAATGTGAAGTGTGCTGACACGGTCAAAAAAAAGAGCCATACTTTTTACATGAATAACTTTTAGATTCATAATTAACTTGGTCACATACACTTGCACAATTCAAGCTTCTTTGTTTCACATTTCAAGGTAAAAGGGGATCGGAGACCTACGATACCTTACAGCGCGAGGTGATTTTCAGAAACCATGGTACCTTTTGGCTTTGGCTCACTTGCTACTTCTCCATTTAGATTCCACTGCTATGTGAAGCTGACAGGACAGAAATTTTGAGTGGGGAGTAGAAATGAAACCAAATCTCATAGAGAAAGAATACTTCCCTGTGCTCTAAGTCCAGAAAAATTACAACATTGGTATCGGCCCAATGTCTAGTTTAACAGCGATGTGCAAAAGCGATGTCAAAGCTGATATAAAACGTTGGTACGCGATGTATTGACGCCACGTAAAATTGTGCGTTACACGTGCAACACAGAATTCCTAACCGAGCCCACAATGTCTGCTGTGTGGACCGAGCAGTCATTTGAAAGAGTAAGACAATTTCAGCTAGACAACTTAAATGTGAAATCCATTAACGCCAAGATAGTGGAATTCATTGCCCTTAGCAATCAACCGTTCTCTGTCGTGGGTGATGTTGGCTTTGGGTACACACTACCAAGTGCCCTATTTTTCAGATTTTGCACTACCATAGTTACACAGTAATAGAATCACTGCTATTAGCTTACCAACATACAGTGGGGCAAAAAAGTATTTAGTCAGCCACCAATTGTGCAAGTTCTCCCACTTAAAAAGATGAGGCCTGTAAATGTCATCATAAGTACACTTCAACTATGACAGACAAAATGAGAAAAAAGAAATCCAGAAAATCACATTGTAGGATTTTTAATGAATTTATTTGCAAATTATGGTGGAAAATAAGTATTTGGCAAGATTTCTGGCTCTCACAGACCTGCAACTTCTTCTTTAAGAGGCTCCTCTGTCCTCCACTCGTTACCTGTATTAATGGCACCTGTTATCAGTATAAAAGACAGCTGTCCACAACCTCAAACAGTCACACTCCAAACTCCACTATGGCCAAGACCAAAGAGCTGTCAAAGGAAACCAGAAACAAAATTGTAGACCTGCACCAGGCTGGGAAGACTGAATCTGCAATAGGTAAGCAGCTTGGTTTGAAGAAATCAGCTGTGGGAGCAATTATTAGGAAATGGAAGACATACAAGACCACTGATAATCTCCCTCGATCTGGGGCTCCACGCAAGATCTCACCCCGTGGGGTCAAAATGATCACAAGATCAGTGAGCAAAAATCCCAGAACCACACGGGGGACCTAGTGAATGACCTGCAGAGCTGGGACAAAAGTAAAGCCTACCGTCAGTAACACACTACGCCGCCAGGGACTCAAATCCTGCAGTGCCAGACATGACCCCTGCTTAAGCCAGTATATGTCCAGGCCTGTCTGAAGTTTGCTAGAGAGCATTTGGATGATCCAGAAGAAGATTGGAAGAATGTCATATGGTCAGATGAAACCAAAATATAACTTTTTGGTAAAAACTCAACTCGTCGTGTTTGGAGGACAAAGAAAGTTGATTTGCATCCAAAGAACGTCATACCTACTGTGAAGCATGGGGGTGGAAACATCATGCTTTGGGGCAGTTTTTCTGCAATGGGACCAGTACGACTGATCCGTGTAAAGGAAAGAATGAATGGGGCCATGTATCGTGAGATTTTGAGTGAAAACCTCCTTCCATCAGCAAGGGCATTGAAGATTAAACGTGGCTGGGTCTTTCAGCATGACAATGATCCCAAACACACCGCCCGGGCAATGAAGGAGTGGCTTCGTAAGAAGCATTTCAAGGTCCTGGAGGGGCCTAGCCAGTCTCCAGATCTCAACCCCATAGAAAATCTTTGGAGGGAGTTGAAAGTCCGTGTTGCCCAGCAACAGCCCCAAAACATCACTGCTCTAAAAGGAGATCTGCATGGAGAAATTGGCCAAAATACCAGCAACAGTGTGTGAAAACCTTGTCAAACGTTTTCTGTAAGTCTTCACCTCTGTCATTGCCAACAAAGGGTAAATAACAAAGTATTGAAACTTTTGTTATTGACCAAATACTTATTTTCCACCATAATTTGCAAATAAATTCATTAAAAATCCTACAATGTGATTTTTCTGGATTTTTTTCCTCTCATTTTGTCTGTCATAGTTGAAGTGTACTTATGATGAAAATTACAGGCCTCATCTTTTTAAGTGGGAGAACTTGCACAATTGGTGGCTGACTAAATACTTTTTTCCCCACTGCACATTCTATGGAAAGCCGTTTGGGTCTTTGCGAGTCAAAAAAGATACAAGTCAAATAACGCCATTTGGCACGTTAAATAAAGCTTTTAAATTTGACACATCAAATAACAGTTCTATTTTAGAATGTTGTGGTACCTAGCTAGCAGTACAACTAGCCTGAAAACAATGACCAGTAGAAACTGCAGACATTTTTATTATACTTAGCAATGATTTAGGAATCCTTGTGAGTAAGTATTAGCTACGTAGGCACTTGTTGTTCGCCTATTGAAATTGAACTTCAATTCATGAAAATAAATAGCTAGCCAGCTACTTACCCCCGATGGCCAAAGCTAACGTTATAAGCAGCCAGCTAGCTACATCTGGCTGGTGACGCTCGACCCGACAGGGTTGAGTTGTGAAGCTAGCCACAATAAAGATAATACACAATAGTGGAATTTGTGGTCTGCCTTCAAAATCAAAGTACCTCTGAAAGTGATGCAGAAGATTAAGAATTGGTGGAATCATGCCATATTTAAACTGCATAATGTTGAACAAGGTTGGAATGTGAAGCAATTAAATTGGGTATCAATCTACTCGGTGACACCCACACAACACAACTGTGAAGAGTTTACGCAAATATTAGCGTTGTCGCTCCTATTGCGGGCCTGTGACTGTGAAATCACCTTCCCAGTCAGCCTATTGTGTGTAATGACATTCACATGGCACTGTTTTGCTTTACCTAAGGATTGGGGATCAATGAAATTGGGTATATGTCTACTCAATACCCAATATATTTTTTCCCAATGTCCTCCTCAGAGTTATCAGACTGCAAAACATCCACACAGTATCGTTTTCCCTCTGGAAGTGTTCAATACACATAAGTTGACAATACATGTGGCTCAATTCAGTTGTTTCAGAGTCCAACAATAAGAGCTATGACGCTAATGTAATTGATCCACAATCCATAGGCAAGGCTGTACAGTGAAATAAGTACACCACCAATGCAATTCTAAAGTATAATACATCCAGTGTGATTTCAGATTTGCCAAATTAACAAATTATATTTTGTTGATTTTATATAACATTACAACCTCGTTTAGCATGATGTATTCAATTATGGCAAAATTCTATTATTTGTATTCATTTGCATCACTGTCAATGACAAACTTATTTTGAAGGCTACCCGCAAAGTCCACTATTGTGGGGTTAATCCTTTTTGTGGCTAGCTTCACATAGATGGGTTCGACCAACATTCATCAAATAAGTAGTGTTATAAATTAGGGCTATTTTAGATGATACCCAGCTATATAGTTAGCTAGCTAACTATAGCTACTGAAACATATGTCGTTGTTTTGCTATGTTTTTTTGGGAAGAACATTGTTTGCATCCATGAGCTAGCAAGCTTTTTTTATGACCAGCACTGTAGGTGCGCGAGACAACTTTACCAGCATCATAGCATACGTATCGATGAATCGTTGCGACATATGAAATACGAGTGATAGTTATTACACATGGATTACACTACGTAAAAATGTTATGAACACGTTAATTATTATGTGACATGCAGTCATATTCAGGTCCTGATTGGTCAAATAGTGTTATTTGACGTGTATATTTTTTGACACGCAAAGACCCAAACAGCGTTTCATAGAAATCCTGGTTGAGAATGAAACTACCAAACAAATGAACAAAACAGCACAGCAAGTAAGTGAAATAAATAGGTTTTGGTTATGTTTTACTGGCAATGGGAACATACGTAAATGCCAACAAAATAACTTTTTGGTCAGTGTGGTGTGTAACCTTTATTTAACTAGGCAAGTCAGTTAAGAACAAATTCTTATATTTGATGGCCTACCCCGGTCGGCCAAACCCGGACGACGCTGGGCCAACTTTGCTCCGCCCTATGGGATTCCCAATCACGGCTGGATGTGATAGAGCCTGGATTCAAACCAGAGACTGTAGTTACGCCTCTTGCACTGAGATGCAGTGCCTTAGACCGCTGTGTCCATGGGTTTTACCTATTTAACTCTACTAGAATGCTTAAAAGGCCGCTAAAATTATCGGATATCTGTATCGGCAAAAAAAGTGTCATAGGTGCGGAGGGGCACACGGTGTGCCCCGGGGGGAGAGGGACACACGGTGTGCGAGTGGGAACGGGGACACACTGTAAATCTTTAATTAACCAGGCAAGTCAGTTAAGAACAAATTCTTATTTTCAATGACAGCCTAGGAACAGTGGGTTAACTGCCTATTCAGGGGCAGAACGACAGATTTGTACCTTGTCAGCTCGGGGTTTGAACTTGCAACCTTCCGGTTACTCGTCCAACGAGTAGGGGGACAGTGAGGGGGGGGGGACACGGTGTGCGAGGGGGAGGGGGAACACGGTGTGCGGGGGGGGGGAACACGGTGTGCGAGGGGGAGGGGAACACGGTGTTGACTGTAAACAACCTACCTACAGAGGGGCCAAATGCGAAGGACTGCTTATTGACACCTGCTGTAGGCTATTTAGGGTTCTATTCTGTCAACACAAACTACCTTAATTTAAACTGTAAACCTAGAAACTCATTAAACATTGAATATGAGATGTTTAATTTTGACATAAGCTTGGTAGCAAGTTAGCCATTAGCTCCTATTGTTTTGTAAGGATGTTTAACTAGCTACCTGTCTTATGAAATACTGTGTCTGACTCCATGGATTAACAGCAAGCATGTTGACAGATTGCTAGCTAGTAAAAAATAAAAATCCAATTCAATATAGAATAGAATTATGCCTAACTGCGACGAACACGGTAGGCCCATAAGAAGCCATTTGTTGTTGCCAACCCACATACAAACGCTAACGCGATAGCTAGCTAGTAAACTAATACAATTGCCCTACTTTGGCGTCGTTATGATAATACACCAAAACCAAACATGACATGGCTTGAGCGGTTATCACGCTAACGTTATCTATTTGGGATTACTAATATCAATACTAGTTTTAAATATCCAAATGTTTCCCTATTGTCTTTTGGGTAGAAAAAAAACCTTAACGTTAGGCTATGGTAGTTTAGCTAGCTACTTACAGGCACCCTGTCCGGATACTTCTTCCTTATTTTCTCGCCCTCAGACCGTCTCTTTTCAAATGGATGTTCCTCTTTGTATTGGAACTTCATTGTCAAACGAATGACAGGGTGTAGATCTGAGATATCCTCAAGTAACAATTCGATGGAACACGGGTCTGCTGTTTTGCTCGGATTCTTTCCTAGTTCGACTGCAGCGGACGGATACAATAACAACATATGACGCGCAAGAGAGGTCTGCACGTCGAATTCGCTAAATAGTTTAGGCTACGCTCATGGTGCTTTCAAGACAACTTGGAACTATGAAAAAAACGGTGTGAAATCATTACATCAGTGATATTTCGGTCGGGAAATCGGAGCTCTCGAAAGAAGCGGAGTTCCCGACTTGTCTTGAATACACTAGTCAGATATATCCAAATTCCCAGTTGTTGTGAGCGCGACATCCGTCGCACAGCCTCATTAAAATGAGTTGTGAAAGTTTGAACGCTGAATTAATCGAAATGTATGGATTATTTAACAAATTAGCAGTCATTTTGTTTTCATTGTTTTGTTGCAAATTATTTTTTTAATCAAAAAATGATTTAACGGAACTACTTTATTTTGACCAACCGGTTGTGATGAGGCAGTTGTCATATGACCCATCACTGCACTTTCCGTGGCGTGATATTGAGTGTAGCCAGCAGCAAATTCAACAGAGACTGCTAAATCGATGGCGGAATTTGTGTTTATAGTGCAGACCTGGACGTAATAGTTGTGGGACTAATAATTCCTCCCAGTGTCTAATCACACTTCAAGGTGGGTGTCAGTATCAGTTTGATTGGGCAGTTGCACAAGTGGTCACATGCTTGGGAGTCATAGGTCAGCTGAGGTGGCTGCTGTTGATATTAATTTTTGTTTTCCCCTAGGGAAGTCAGTTAAGAACAAATTCGTACTTACAATGACGGCCTAGGAACAGTCTGTTACCTGCCTTGTTCAGGGGCAGAACGACAGAGTTTTACCACGTCAGCTCAGGGATTTGATCTAGCAACCATTCAGTTACTGCCCCCAACGTTCTAACCACTAGGGTACCTGCCGCCCCACAATCGTCACAGTATCCTTACAAGTAGTGTAGTCAAAGCATTTGAAAAGGTAAACTATAAAGGGTATACCAGTTCCATAAAAACAATATCTGTTTATGACCAGTTTTTAAAGTTACCTTAATACGCCCTACATCAAACTCCAGGCTCATAGATCAACCAGCGAGTTAACTGGTTACTAAGGTTCAAATCAATCTCTGATTTAAATTAAAATATGGAAACCAGTGTGGTGGCCCTTCAGTGGTCAACCTGGATATGAATACACCTATGTCAACAGGTAGTCCCCATGTCAAGCAGCGGAGACAATGATGGGGAATGGAGATCATGATGCAGTTAACCATCTTACCACATGAGGGCAGCGATTTGGCAGTGGATCTTATTGAGAAACAGAATATTACCATTATTACCTGTCCTATAACAAAAATGCAATGTCAATTTATGAAATTCCGGTCTCAATTTAAAACTGGTCCCCCTTTCCTGAGCATTCTGTCATACATTCCCACAAAATACAAGCTGACCAAACACCACAACTGGGATGCTTTTTGAGAGCACCGTGATTCTGTTTGAAGTTACAAAGGAGAGACAGATAAGTGGTCAATACTGACAAGTGTTTTATTAGTAACACAGACCTGGGGACTGAGCCAAAAAAGATGCAGTCTTGACAAGACTGAAATTGTTCAAATGGCATTGAAAAGACAGGAGCAGACAATGGAACCAATACAGTCAGGGGAACAGTAAACAATCAAAAGGGCTGCTCATTCTGCTTCAAATACAAAACAACAAAGTAAAAATCCAGAAATTAAGTGCAAATCCCAAATTGAAATGATGTATCAGGCATAAGATTTTCAATAATGGAGATGTCTATGTCATGTCATGGTAACTGAAAGATGAGAAATTGAAATGTTTTTTTAACCATTATTTTCTTTCATAAGTTCTTCAGTCTTACATCCTACAATGGGTTTTGGAGGAAAAAGCTTGAGATAAATGATCATGTCTAACCAACAGTAATTTGATTAAAAAAATAAAAAATAGACTGCTTTATACTTCATCCAGAGAGGTCTGTGTTGTGTAGCAAATCTTCATTGCGTAAAATTACTTGTCATAACTCACTCATTGGTACCCCCGACACATGAAATACCCTGGTTGATTGACAGGGCCTATATTCCCCCAATCAAAACTATCATCCTCCATCTAATCCTGTCGTCCGGTTCCTCTTGGCCATCTTAACAGAAGTAAGGTCCAGTACCAGGTTGAGAAAGAGAGTAAAATAACAGGCGTCGTTAGAGGTGCAGTCCAGACTAATGACATGTAAGAAAAAAAGGATGGAAACTTGTCTAGTTCATTGCCTTGCTGTCCCTATTATTTTTGTAACGTCAAAAGTTTAGCTTGATGAACAAACGTGAGCATTCTCCCAATTCATGTACAAAAAGACTCAGCCCCATGCGTACTTACACAGAGTCAGTATTAGGAACTAAGGCAGAGAGACTCCATTTAGTTTTTTTCAAAAATCATACAAGAAAAAGAAAAAAGCTGGCTTCCCCCCAGTCATTTGCTGGCTCTCCAGATCTTGCTCCGTTCATTCCTTGTTGGATGTTCTGCTTTAACCCTTCTCTCCTCGGTCCTTTTCTGAGAGAAGTGAAAGGTCCACTGCGTGGTAACGGAGGAGCGATGGGAGCAGGTAGGGAGAATGGGTATAAAAAAAAGAGCCAATCAGCGAGACCCTCCCCGCAGAATCAGCCAATCACCAGAGCCGGTGCTGGTGGAGGTTTCGACTGAGGACGGATCGGATGTCAGCGGTGAACCTAGCAGACAGTTGTAAGGGTTATGCCTTGGTCATGCTACCAGGTAACTGGAAAAACACTGCTACAGTGCAGGATCCTCATCCATCCATCTGAATACCTTAAATACTCACCTAAGTGCATCTAGCATAGGCAGCAGGTTAAGGAGTGCTGTGTCACTAGGGTCGCTGAACCAAGACTTGATAGGTATTGCATTGTCTGGAAGGCAAATATAGACATTCAAAACCAAAATAAGGATAGTAGGAGAGTTGTGAAACCTAATAATTGGTGTGTAAAACCAGGTGAGTACAAAATGATCTGCTGTTGAAAAGTCAACAAAACATTACTTTTATTAATAGGGTACAGGTGGTTGCTCCTTGGTAGCTGCCAACTTACCTTGATTCTCACAAGCCTGTCACAAGGCTAATCACGGTTTCTATAGAAAACGGCAATGTTTGAATTGGTGTTGTTTGTTCGCTTAAAAACGTGCAAGAGCTGCTTGGCAACCTTCCAATCACACCCACCAAGCGAACAGCAACTGGTTTGACAACAGCTTGACATTTAAAACAATCATTACAAGCTCACCTAGGCGGATATGACCTAGAATGATGTACAGTTGAAGTCGGAAGTTTACATACACTTAGGTTGGAGTCATTAAAACTTGTTTTTCAACCACTCCACAAATTTCTTGTTAACAAACTATAGTTTTGGCAAATCAGTTAGGACTTGCCACTTTATCTACTTTGTGCATGACAAGTAATTTTTCCAACAATTGTTTTCAGACAGATTATTTCAAAGTATCACAATTCCAGTGGGTCAAACATTTACATACACTAAGTTCACTGTTCCTTTAAACAGCTTGGAAAATTCCAGAAAAAAGCTTGATCTGTACAAACATAGTACGCAAGTATAAACACCATGGGACCACATAGCCGTCATACCGCTCAGGAAAGAAACGTGTCCTGTCTCCTAGAGATGAACGTACTTTTGTGCAAAAAGTGCAAATCAATCCCAGAACAACAGCAAAAGACCCTGTGAAGATGCTGGAGGAAACAGGTACAAAAGTATCTTTATCCAAAGTAAAACAAGTCCTATATCAACAATCTGAAAGGCGTCTCAGCAAGGAAGAAGCCACTGCTCCAAAACTGCCATAAAAAACCCAGACTACGGTTTGCAACTGCACATGGGGACAAAGATCATACTTTTTGGAGAAATGTCATCTGGTCTGATGAAACAAAAATATAACTGTTTGACCATCATTACTTTTGGAGGAAAAAGGAGGAGGCTTGCAAGCCAGAAGAACACCATCCCAACCGTGAAGAATGGGGGTGGCAGCATCATGTTGTGGGGTTGCTTTGCTGCAGGAGGGACTGGTGCACTTCACAAAATAGATGGCATCATGAGGAAGCAAAATGGTGTGGATATATTGAAGCAACATCTCAAGACATCAGTCAGGAAGTTAAAGCTTGGTCGCAAATGGGTCTTCCAAATGGACAATGACCCCAAGCATACTTCCAGAGTTGTGACAAAATGTCTTAAGGACAACAAAGTCAAGGTATTGGAGTGGCCATCACAAAGCCCTGACCTCAATCCTATAGAATATTTGTGGGCAGAACTGAAAAGGCGTGCGCGAGCAAGGAGGCCTACAAACCTGACTCAGTTACACCAGCTCTGTCAGGAGGAATGGGCCAAAATTCACCCAACTTATTGTGGGTAGCTTGTGGAAGGCTGCCCAAAATGTTTGACCCAAGTTCAATAATTTAAAGGCAATGCTACCAAATACTAATTTAGTGTTTATAGTCTGCTGACCCACTGGGAAATAAGATCACAACTATTATTCTGACATTTCACATTCTTAAAATAAAGTGGTGATCTTAACTGACCTAAAACAGGGATTTTTTACGAGGATTAAATGTCAGGAATTGTGAAACTGAGTGTAAATGTATTTGGCTAAGGTGTATGTAAACTTCCAACTTCAACTGTACATAAACATCGCATCACAAAGTCTGCATACATTTGTGTTGTGCGAGTGTGTGTGTGTGTGCACGCATGTGTGTATAACCTCACCTGGATGACTCCGGTAAGCTCCAGGCGAGTTGTCCAGGATGACGATACTAGACAGGTCTTTGTGTACAACAGACAGGTCTTTAATATAACTACCTAGATCCAACGTGCAATGCTGCAGACACAGGAAGAAGACATAGAAGATGTAAGCAGATCGTAAATAAATGAGAAAGGGGAAACGGGATCACTGATAGAGTACAGTTTTCACAAAGATGTGGATAGACATAAATCAGTTGTGTTCAGATGATAGGGGAGAGTCATACCTGTCTGTAGTATCTGCGTTTCAGGATGTTCCTGTTGTTGTCCAGCTTGTCTGCCACTGCCGAGCCATAGATCTCCATACTGGCCGTGAATACTACCAGCTCATACCACTGGCTGACCTGGAGAGCAGGGTCACACACACAGCGAAGGATACATGTTAGGCTCACGCCATCATTTACAGTCAAAGAACTGGTCAAACAGAGCACAGCATTGTTGACAATGACGTACAAAATAGAACTCACAGTTCACAAGGACAACATTTTTTACTTACCACTTCTAAAAAGAAGTCAACGTGCGGCCTTTTATGTACAAAGAATCTGACAGGGTGCTTGTCAATGACTACCTGCGAGAGAGAGAGAGAGAGAGAGAGAGAGAGAGGGGAAACGGATGCAGCACGTATCTAGATGCATGACCTCCAATATGATACAGGAAAGATAAGTGTTTTCACTGCAGTCATTTTAGGTGTGGGCTGCCACAATATGGAACACGGGAAAAAATATTTCTGCCGAGGCACACTTTAAAGATGCTAGAACAGTCCACATTTACTTTCTCTGCAAACAAAATGAGTAATGAATAGAATAAATCAGACAACCCCATAGTAGAACAGTTGATGTATTTACCGAGTTGGCTTGTTGTTGTGGGTTTCTGCAAGATAATATTCCTCACGAAGCACATTCATGTTACAAGTGTCATAGGGAGTGAGGGAAACATGCATCCTGACAAGCAGTCAACGCACAACAATTCTCATAATAGCTGGGAAAACAGCTCTTGCAGAACTTTTGACTTCACCCCAGTCTCAAAAATGGTTTTGACAGTTTGGAAGTTAACGAAGTGAGCTTCTCCTTTCCTCCTGCTACAACCACGCAGTGCGACTCACAAAAGTGATTGCAGTCCTCGTTATTAAACTATCAACTATACTCAGCATATGTAAAAGAAATGCCCATATACAGTGCATTCGGAAAGTATTCAGACCCCTTCCATTTTTCCACATTTTGTTGCATTACAATTCTTAAATTGATTAAATAAAAATCCTCAATCTACATGCAATACCACATAATGACAAAGAGAAAACAGAAATTTTAGCAAAATGATAAATAAAACAGAAATGTCTTATTTAAAAAAAGTATTAAGACCCTTTGCTATGAGACTCAAAACTGAGCTCAGGTGCATACTGCTTCCATTTATCATGCTTGACATGTTCCTAGAAATTGAAGTCCACCTGTGGTAAATTCAATTGATTGGACATGATTTGGAAAGGCACACACTTGTCTATATAAAGGTCCCACAGTTGACAGTGCATGTCAGAGCAAAAACCAAGCCATGAGGTCGAAGGTAATGTCCGTAGACCTCCAAGACAGGATTGTGTCGAGGCACAGATCTGGGGAAGGGTACCAAAAATGTGTTTGCAGCATTGAAGGTCCCCAAGAACACAGTGGCCTCCATCATTCTTAAATGTAAGAAGTTTGGAACCACCAAGACTCTTCCTAGAGCTGGCCGCCGGCCAAACAAAGCAACCGGGGGAGAAGGGTCTTGGTCAGGGAGGTGGTCAGTCTGAGCTCCAGAGTTCCTCTGTGGAGATGGTAGTCCTACTGGAAGGTTCTCCCATCTCTGAAGCACTCCACTAATCAGGCCTTGATGTTAAAGTGACCAGACGGAAGACACCCCTCAGTAAAAAGGCACATGACAGCCCGCTTCTAGTTTGCCAAAAGGCATCGAAAGGACTGACCATGAGAAACAACATTCTCTGGTCTGATGAAACCAAGATTGAACTCTTTGGCCTGAATGACAAGCGTCACAAACCTGGCATAATCCCTATGGTAAAGCATGGTGGTGGCAGCATCATGCTGTGGGGATATTTTTTGCAGCAAGGACAGAGACTCGCCAGAAAAAGTTGAGCAAAAACTGTTAGTGAACCGACGATTTGTAACATTTAAATCGCATTGCACATCGGGTGAATCTTTAAATCCTTAATGCGCAGCATGCTTGTCTCTGGACCAGAAGGTCACAGGTTCAAGTCCTGATATGACTACCCCCCCCCCCCAAATTCACTGTGTGCTTGTGTGTGCGTTTACCTTGAGGATGAAGTCTGGTGGTGTGCCGGGTCTCACTGTGGGTCTGAGGACCCCGTCGTGGTGAGAGTGGATCAGTGTCTCATCTAGATCCAGCACCAAAATCTTCCTCTTCACTGCATCTAAAGGACCAAACAGACACATACACCTGCTTATTACATGTTCAACACAAGCCCCCCCCCCCTGCGGTTAGAGTGCTGGGTTCGCTCCTGGTCGAGTCATGACACAGACTCAAAATATGGGACCGGGCGCCTCTCTGCTTGGCACTCAGCAATAAGGAGATGGATTGGGGGTAAGGCCCTGCAACAGTCTAGTGTCCTGTTCACCAGGTTGTGTACTTGTACATCAAGTGCCTCACCTCATGGTACAGAAACAAGAGAAAGGGAATGAGAATATGGGCCACTCTGGCTCAGACAAGGCTTACTTGTCCAAGGCTGACTTAATACACACCTTGCTTTATATCTAACCTATAACACCATAAAGAACATGACAGATGGGTCAATCATACTGATGATTTTAACATCTTACACAAGTGACAAAAAGTTTCTTTGTGTCAATGCATTCACATGTTTTGCACTATGCTAGCTGTTTCAAGCGCCCACATGCTTCAATAAAAGGTATTGGGTTAATGTGATAAGAGATAGCAAAGCAGGTCTGTGCTATAGAAAATCCCTTGGAAGAGACTGGGGTTGCGTTCATACTCTTCAGCCTTAGAGGAACTGAAATGAAAGCTGCAACATGTAACTTTCGGGGGACTTGACCAATTCACAGTTATAGATCTGTCCTCATTTAAAGCAAGTCTAAGAAGTGGTAGATATGTTCTCTATTTCTATGCTTCCTGTTCTTAAGTTTAGTTTTTGCATCTTTTACTTTCAGTTTTGTACACCAGCTTCAAACAAACATTTTTGGTTATTGAAAATATATTTCAGTGTTTTAAATGGTACAACGATAATCTACAATTGCTTGTTTTGTTACAAATTGAAATTAGGCTAACTATTCAAATTTTCGCAACCAGGAAATGGTGAAGCGATTTCTGCTTAATGCTTTAATAATGGATTTACAGAACCGCGGATCCACATGTGTGAGAGTATGGGTCCCCGGTTGTCCTTTGAGACAAGCAATAAAACAGTAGTAGTCAGAACTCCTAGGTCCCAGCAAGCACCTGTGTTTCATGCACATCCAGTATGTTGTCTCTGAAGATATATACAATTATATGCCCACCACTTTGCTGTAGTAGTTGCTTTGTACAGATTTTATCTGTTGCTGTTTCATTGCATTTAGTTTTGTGTTTTGTGATCATGTTTTTTCATGTGTGTCTTAATCAGAGTTATCAATAAAACAAAAAATAACTGAAAGTAACTGAAGTAACACAAAGCTCTTTCTTTGAAGGCATTACTGAACAAGGACTTTACTAAATAAAGACAACTGGACTCTGGCAACTGATGTGTAGATGCAGTAGACCAGCTGAAACCAGAATGAAAGTTGAGGAAGCTATAGCAAAGGGCAGAGGCATTATGAGGTCATGTCAGTGTGTTTATTCATTCTATTTCTATAGTTTATACATAATGATCAACTGGGCATGGTCCAGTTTTCTGGGATCGAGGAATAGCAGAGTGGGTCAGAAAGGATGACAGAGCGACAGCAGTACTCACTAAGCCTATTTCTGGAGATGGGGGACAGTGGTAAAGTGTCATACCGCACCGTCTGGTACTGGATTACCTGAAACAGAATGAGAGAGATTAAACATACTTGTTCAACTCAGCCAGAGAGTCACTCACAGACACTAGTGTTTGTTACATTTGTGAGCATAAATTGCACGAATTTGAAGGCAGAACAGTGGGCAAAGTTTAGTTACTCCTGTCTTGGAAATGGTACAGAAATACAATTTTAATGGAAAGAAAAAAAAAAGAAAAAAAACTTGGTAAATTCATTACAAACTGATTTATTAAACCCCTCATTATTCCATTGTCTGCTCCTTACATGGGAAAGCCTAATTGGGGGAAAGTGTGGTTATGGAAAATGTAGGCCTATGTCTACGTATCCTTGGCAACATTATTCCCATGTCCACAAACAAAAGCGCAGGGTCAGACTAGACCTAGGCCTCCACGACTACTGCTATCCGTGGGAGCATTTCAAAAGTTTACAGTGCGTTCCTCTACTTCATTTAGGTCTCAGCACTAATTAGGTCTGTGCTTACACCTGTCAGGGCACATGACAGACCAGTTGGTAAGGATCCCAAAGGAGAGGGAGCCATATCAGATTTAGACACACCGATTTTCCCCACTCCATTCATTCATTGTTCCCTCCTTTTTCTCCCTAAACAGAGTAGACAGCTTTTTTGCCTCTCTGTTCTCCATAAGGGCGAGGAATAGGGGGCCAAGTTAAAAGGGAGACCTGCAGGGTGACTGTCTGCGGCTGCCAGGTTGTTTTGTCCGAAACCCTTAGATGACACCCACTGCCAGATCTTTGATACATGCCCTGTGGCGCTTGGCCCGGCCTAGGGATAGCCTGTTCATGAACAGCTGGTGGGGGAACCCACAGCCCCACATTCTGTACCCCCTAGGGCAGTGGTATTCAAAGACGGAGTCGTGGGGGAATTGCACTTTAACTTTTTTTGGGGGAACCAAAAATGAAGAGTACATGTTATTTTATGGGACAATACACAAACATTGAGAAATATATATTGAATATATTTGTTTTTTTTGGGGGGGGGGGGGGGGATACAATTTTATTGAGTAAATTAATGTATTAGTTATCAGAGATGAAAATGTAACGAATAGAAGATTGTTGATGTAAAAATCCAAATTTACAGATTAACAGTGTCATTATATTTGGGGTAGCCAGAATATATGGGGGGGTAAGAAAAATGGGATCCCCTCTGAAAAGTTTAAATACCACTGCCCTTGGGTATTGTCTGGATATAACCCTCCCAGAAACCCTCTCCAGCCCTCCACTTCTCTGGAAGATGTATTTATGTCATAGTGTTGTCTGTCTTGAAGATTATGATGCAACTGGCTTATATGTCTAGCACACATCTGATTAAGGACTGGTAGCATATGCATGCGTTTATGCTCCATAATCCAATTGTAGTGATGACAGCTACCGTCCATTAGGTTCTCATTTAGCATACCAAATACTAATAATTAGCTTATTTGTATCCCAATTAGCTTTTGCAGATGCATCAGCTTCTTTTCCTGGGGCCCACAAAGCATTACAAGTAACAAAACAATGATCGATAAGGACAGTCACAAATTTGAAATACAATGATAAACAATAAAATAAAAACTGTGCGTATTAGTGTCTGTATTTGCATGTGTTTGATAAACTTGTTGACAAGCTGAATCGGGTTAGTTACAACTGGGGTTGGAGCGAAAACCTACAGCAGGGTAGCTCTCCGGGAACATGGTCTGAGAACCCTGGTCTAAGCCTAGCCTATATAGCTACAGCATACCAGGGTCTCTATTGTATGAACGGGCAACCTGGTTTAGCTAGACACCTAGGCATCATCACATTGGTAGCTGGGAGTGGGAAAACCTGTAATATAATCCAGAGAATTCCCAAACTGAGAATTCCAAGCCTCGGCAGTCTTTCTCCAGCATATTTTGGGCGCACAACATGACAGATTGTTCAGGAAGAAATAGGTTGCTACATTGTGAAACAAATGGTTATTTTATTCATATACGGCATTTCGACTTGAAATGTTCCCAACACTGTCCGCATCCCACTGACTAGGCCCTGAGCGATTATGTATCACTGTTAGGTAATACAATACATGCGGTAAACACTGGAGCTTGACTAAACTACAACATACTTAAAATGTAATACCAGCACTCTCCTCTCACTCTCTGTTACTGTGAAACAAAGTCAGAAACAAAATCCTTTGATAATGTGGCATTAAGTTTACAGACAGAGTATATAATAAACAAGCCATATGCCCCACCCAAACGGACTTGGTGCATTATTTGGTGGACAGGTGGAGCCTTTGACACCTCAAATGTCAAGTTTATATTTGGGGCATCAGCAAACGTGACCAGAGTCTTGTAGGCCCTGTCCATATATCAAGGGCATACAAGACCTCAGTCGGACAAGAGCCTTCCTTTGTCCTCCTAACACTCACATCACACTACAGTAGAGGGCTACAAAAGTAACCCAGAAACATGTGAGAGCAGTGGCATTTGATTGTCAGAATGAAATGTCAGAATGAAAAGTATTTTTTAATGAGTCCATTACAAAAGTTGTCTGTTTATTTCAACGGAGTCCTACAGCCCCACATTACCTGTCAAGACTTTTCACCAAGTGCCATTCTTATCTATGGCTCTGATAAGGACCATGTGGCCATAGGGAAGCCAAAGCATGTTTGTAAACTGTGAGATGATTGTTTCTGACTGGAGGTTAGTTTAGTTTTAGGTTTGTGACAGGGCCATGACAGCAGTAACCAATGCATTTGAATGTCATGTCTATCACACACACAACTTACCCCCGACAATGTAAACAAATGTGCAAACAAACAAGGGCAGTTGGTTTGGCTATTTTTCAAAAAAATACTTACCGTGCGTAGGTGCTTCCTGAGAATGTACAAGATGAATCCCCACATTCTGGACGTTACACCTAGGAAAGTGCGGATGCCAAGTAGACACTGACGGGTCTTCAGCATGTCGGCGACCACACAAGGACCCACACAGGAACAGGAGGTCGAAGGTGGTTCAAGTTAACCCGCTCAGCTAAATTTACCAATGTGGTTCAGGCTAGGGTCCAAATTGTCGAATTGGAATCCGTCACTACAACCCCAACCTCTCAAAAACGAACCAAACGCGTCCAAATTAACAAGAGTAGATCGAGCAAACGTGTGAGTGCCTCTGCACGCTTGCTGCACAACTCTCATAGATTTGAATCCATTGACATTGTGTAGCAGAATATGTTTACTATATAAACAAGAGTTAAAACAAAAGTACTCTTGCACGACGTTTGCTATCCAATAGCAATTTGGTCAGTAAGTGGGCTACCGACTAGCTAGCTAGTCAGAATATACCACGCAGCTCGTCTCGCCGACAAGCTAAGCTAGCAGCTAGCTCGGTAGGGTGACCACCTTGAACCCTGGAGAACATTAACTAAAAACTTTCGTCCTTCGAAATTTGAAAACAGTAAACAACTCTTATTTTATCTGTGTTATTTGACGAAAAATAATGTCTGAAAACTAACAAAAGTCAAACAGTCACCATGAAAACTGCTTGCAGTTCACAGCAAATCCGGAATCGAACTGCGAGCCGCCATCGCCGTCACTTCCGCGGGGAGAAGTCTTCTCAACCTGATTCGAACCTGACGGTTGCGCGCAGCACGTCCCCGTGGAAAACAGACAAATCAAAAGTAAACGAGTAGATGGACAGAATTTTCAAACCTGTGTATTCTCTTTGGTAGGTGTGTGGGTTTTCCCAATTTCTAAAGCAAATACATTTGTTGTATTACCCCGAACAAACATTGAAGTGATGAAATATGATGCAGAAGTCAAATCAAGTTGGGTTTTTTTCCCTTTATTTAACCAGGTAGGCAAGTTGAGAACAAGTTCTCATTTACAATTGCGACCTGGCCAAGATAAAGCAAAGTAGTTCGACACATACAATGACAGAGTTACACATGGAGTAAAACAAACATACAGTCAATAATACAGTAGAAACAAGTCTATATACGATGTGAGCAAATGAGGTGAGATAAGGGAGGTAAAGGCAAAAAAAAAGGCCATGGTGGCAAAGTAAATACAATATAGCAAGTAAAACACTGGAATGGTAGATTTGCAGTGGAAGAATGTGCAAAGTAGAAATACAAATAATGGGGTGCAAAGGAGCAAAATTAATAAATAAAATAAATACAGTAGGGAAAGAAGTAGTTGTTTGGGCTAAATTATAGGTGGGCTTTGTACAGGTGCAGTAAGTGTTTCCCTGTTTAGGGAATTCAGTTGCTCCTTTCTGGCATAAAATTGGCAAGACTCTACAAGAAACTATTTTAGGTTTATTTACAAGTCTGTGATTTCATGTGGCTTCTGTTACGGTGAGTTGGGTCTGGCTCTAAACACTAGTGGTCACTAGACTCAAGCTCCACACTCCAGTGGTTAGCGGTAGAAACTACAGAAGTGCAAGCATACTGTACAAAAAGGTGTCAGTTTGAGGCATTACAAATGTGCTAGTATAAAAAAAATACATAACAGACAACCTGAAAACAGTACCCTTTATTTGAAGCTATATTTAAACAGATACCTGTCATAGATGTACTGTAGGCATCTGTTCTCTGCATCATTCAGTCTTCTGCTGAAATATTCCTGAATTGATTGCTGTAACAAGCAGTATCTCTCTTGTCTACTTACACGGACTCCACCTTAACCACATTCCTCCACTGCAAAAACTGGCATTCGGTAAACCAGGTATTCTGTTAGACTTTAATTTAATCTCCTCTGAGAAAGTAAAATAAATACCTCAGGCAGGAACCCAGGCTATTATTTTGATTTCCGGCATGTAAATGTCCGATGTGGCATTAACTGTAAGGGCTTAAGACACTGCTTTTCATGGATAGTAGCCTGTCCTCTACAAATCAAGATCATCATCAGGGTCCTCCGGGTCATAATCATCATTGGCATCAGGCTCATACAGGATCCGTCCTGAACTGAGGCCCAGGTGCAGAAGTGCTGACTTCCTAGAAGAAGACAAATGCGGAGTTCAATAAACACTTGAGGCAACTTATTCAGACAGCAGCAAGCAAGGACAGTAGCAAGACAGTTTGGGGAAAAAAGGCATGGATGGTGGAATCACAGTGGAAATAAATCTCACTTCTCTTCCCTGAAGTCGAATGGAAGCGGCAGTTTTTCTTTGGCCTCTCTCTGTATCGGACAGGTGGAGGTTAAAGGTCAGGTTGGCTGTTGGATCTACCTGGGGAAAGACGAGCGAATCATACAACACAATTGGCTTATTCCTTCTCATTCTCATATAGTACATGTCAGAAATAATACAGGTGTGCTAGCTCAGATTTGCCTGTATTCATCCCTGTGTATCCAGGATGACGGAGTTTGCTCTGTATTGTAACTGGCAGGTCCTCATTGATGCTGAATATCTCTTCCTGGTAACAGACACACAACACTATCGGCATAAAATGGCTAAGACAGTTTAGCTCCCAGTCCTCTGGTCCCTGGAGCGCCGGTGATGACACTGATTATAAATACCATGACAAACCTTTCTTGAGAGCCTAAAGTCTCTGGCATATGACAGCAGGGTCACGATGCCTCAAAATCCATGAGAGAGAGACAATGATGAGTGTCACTGCTTTGGCCTGAGGTGTTTGTTTGAGAAGAGTGCCTATGTCCTCTAGGGTGAACTGATGGACAGGTAATTGTGAGTTTCCAGTCCAGCTAAGAGGATCTGAGTCGGCATTGTGAAAGTGCAGCCTATTTTCAAAGTGGAAAAACATGCAGAAGTGGGCTAGTACAGTTGCCTAATTTAAGGAGTTTCTGATTTGTTTCTAGTCACCTCTGTGCAGATGTTCTGTCCAATCCTTCTTTGAGTTCATCTTCACTGGCCTCGAACCCCAATACATGGACTACTGTACCTCCTTCCTGAAACACAATATATTGGAATGATATTAATGCACAACACAAACTATTTGAATAACGTTACAAGATAACACAATGAAAATATTTGTGCCATGGAAAAGTGATGTACCGTTTAAGTGCTGTATTTATGTAGTTTTTCAGGTGTCGACCAGAGTAATTCACATAATCGGTCAAAAGCAAATGTTCGCTAGTTAACTACTGCCAGTGGTTCTGAAAATATTGCTTTTAGTTAGCCAACTGTACAATATGGTGACCACAGACAAGTATATTTTACCTTGTATTAAAATTAATCCTACAGTTTCTGTTCCTTGCAACACTTCCCACAACATACTGTATTTACAGGCTTAACAGCTTGCTAACGTTATAGCAAGAATGTTGGTTACCGCGTGTGATACCTCTTCAGCTACCTTCTTCAAACATTGATGTTCCTCTACAAATCTGACAATTATCATGACTAGCTTTTGTCAGCTGGATATTTATCTCGGTTAACCCAACTACAGTCTTGCGTCTACGAGAGATTACCTGGACATTAGATGGAACATGGAAGTTTGCGTTTATGAGAATTATTAAATTGTGCGAGTGCATTAAATGCACATTTCAACACAAGGCGATCAGCTCGTGTCGGGAAAAACTCCATGCCCCCAGAAAGCATCTGGTTATTAGCCCTAATCACGCCATTCCTTTTCCCCTCATGACATTATCAATGTAGCAAATGGAATTAAATTATTTATGAAGTGATTGATTGATACAAGTGTGTCCTATATAAATACGATTTCATGGATCTGGAGAGCAGTGAGCATTATGTTATGCAGGTAGAATTAGCAGTTCAATGAACCCCGTTCCTGTCTTGTGGAACTTTGGCACGAACGCCGGTCGATCTGGTTGACTGTTTGGAAAGCTGTGGCTCGTGATCAATCGTTCATAAACAAACTACTCAAGTGTTTCAGCTCGGCTGTGATGTGACTGGGTCAGAGATGGTAGGAGATAGCATGGTAGGATGATAGATAGATAACAAGCATGGAGCATTGTGGTACAAATAAAGGAGGGAGCAGGGGTTTGAACGGGAGCGAGAGGTCTATGGAGACAGAAAAGGAAGTCTGAGGAGAGCAACATAGCTTCTAGCGCTATCCAGGCTGTATCACATCCAGAAGTGATTGAGTGTCCCATAGGGCGTCGCACAATTGGCCCAGCGTTGTCCAGGTTTGGCCCGGGAAGTCCGTCGTTGTAAATAAGAATTTGTTCTGAACTGACTTGCCTAGTTACATTTTTAAAAATAGAGGCAGTTCGGAGGTAGAAAGTGCCGATAAAGTGCAAGACGCGCTGGGAGCATAAAGTGATTCTGAGGAAAGGGGAGTTGGGGCGATGAGGTTGACGGCTGTTATAACATAGTTGATTGGGGGAAGTTGTCAATGCTAAATTGTTAAGAGATGGGAACTTGTTGGTGTTCTGTAAGGACATGGCACAGAGGGAAAAAGCTCTCAGAGTTAAGGTGGTGTCGAGCAGCTGAACTGATCAAGCAGGGAAGCAGGGGTGATAACAGGGGTTCCTGTGAGTGTTAGCACTAAAGAGGTAAAGGACAATTTGAGAGGAGGCGTTCTAGTGGATGTTCAAAGGTTGTAAGCAGGAAGGGGTGGAGTTAGGGTAGATATAATATATACGTTATTATGTGAGGGCGTATATGCCGTAGCCTTTAAGAGGTTATAACTGCCAGAGGTTTGGGCATGTGGCAACAGCCTGTAAAAAGAAAAATAGGTGTGCCAGGTGTGGAGGGGAGCTTGAGTATGATGTACAACCAAAGTGCTGCAGCTGTCGGGGTACTCATAGTGTGGCATATAGTGGGTGTGAGACTATGAAGCAGGCAGTGGAGGTGCAACAAGTGAGAGTGGAGGGAGGGGTGTCATATGAGGCAGTGATGGTGGTCCAGGGAGATATAGGTTTAAAGGAGAGATGGGTAGGAGCATCGAGACTGGGGATTACTGGGCAGGTGGGAGACGATATGGTATACTGTACATAGATAAGAGAAAGCTGGTGATGTTCAAAGCAGGAGCTGTCAATAGCACTGCTAAAGTAGAGTCTAAAACAGTAAGGATTCAGCTAATAGTGAAAGCTGTTGGGAGACATCTGAGTATGACAGGGTTGACATTGGAAAAAGTTTGAGATGACCTCAATCAGCTGAGGGTGGAGTCATGTATTACTGGATCTTAGTTATGGTGGTAGTACTACAATGGAAGGCTGTTAGCTAATGGGCAGGAATTCAAGCAGTTCATCGTAGATATGCCAGCCAAGCCTGATGTGATTTGTGTGCAGGAAACATGGCTCAAACAGAATATGGAGTTTATCATACAGGGATATGTTGTGGTTCGTAGGGACACCTTCATAAAGCAAGGACTTTCCTACAGGATGCTAGGCAGAGGTATTGGAGGTGTGGTTGAGAGGAGGGGTGATAGTGGTAGTGAACTACTGTAAACCGTGTCAGATATTGGACCTGGAAGTGGTGAAGAGGGTGGAGGGCTAGGATAGAAGTAAGGTAATGGGGTGTGGGGATTTTAATTCCCACAACACGCTCTGGGGGGATGGATGGATGGAAATGGCCAAGTGATGGAAAATATGCTAGAAATGAAAGATCTGGTGTGCCTGAATGATGGCAGAGGGACCAGGATTGATGTAGCCACAGGGAAAGAGTCTGCCTTGGACCTCACGCTGGTATCTAGTGCAATGGCAGGAAACTTTGACTGAGAGGTATGGGAGGAGTTGACAGTAGGGAGTGGTCTTTACCCCATGGTATGCACAGTAGGAGGATGTGTTGCCAGTGGACGGAGTAGGCAGGTGGGTGTTTGGAAGGGTAAAATTGGATCAGTTTCAGGAGCTGAGTGAGCAGGTGATGGCTCGGGTGGATATGGGAGGGGATGTGGATAATATGAATAACTGGGTGAGAACAGTGTTAGTGGGGGCAGCTACTGAGGCTATACCTAAGAGTTCAGGGAGGAGGAGAAAAGCAGTCCCATGGTGGACGGAGGAGTAGGAAC
The DNA here is from genome assembly GCF_036934945.1 of Oncorhynchus masou masou. Taxonomy (NCBI): domain Eukaryota; kingdom Metazoa; phylum Chordata; class Actinopteri; order Salmoniformes; family Salmonidae; genus Oncorhynchus; species Oncorhynchus masou. The sequence goes on along the minus strand of NC_088234.1, from coordinate 27,500,874 downwards.
AGAACATTTAGAGTACTGAAAAGGACTCACACCTTCCAACATCTGATTCAGTATAAGCAGGCCCAGACCCTGATGAGGAGAACTATCCGTCAGACAAAGAGGTCATGTTGGCGTCGGTTCTGGGACACCATTGGAAGGGCGACACCTGTAGGAGAAGTATGGGGGATGATTAAGAGGATAAGTAGGGTCCGAAGGGAGTGGGATTATCCAATGTTGACGAGTGGGAAGGATGTGGCAGTAACAGATGAGGAGGCAGAGATGATGGCCAAAGCGATCGGATTTGTCCAAGTCATCTGCAGAGAGGGAGGAGGGGGAGGGGAGGAGGATTCAGGAGGGAGGAGAAGGTGGCAAAGAGCTTCCTAGGGTTAGAGGCAAATTTGTCAGAGGAGGGGCAGAGAGAGAACCAGAGAGGAGCATCCTGGAGTGCTGGATAGGAGGGAGGATGTTCAGTTGAAGTGGGAAATTTACATAGACTTAGGTTGGAGTCATTAAAACTGGGAAGTGTTGGATGAAAGCGAGAGGGAAAAGGATTTTCGGAGACCACTGGAAGAACAGCATCACATTTCTTGTTAGCAAACTATAGTTTTGGCAAGTCAGGAAAGGAGCTTATCAAGGTTAGGACATCTACGATAAATGATAAGGATGTGCATGACACAGCATGGAATTCGATAGACAGATGGGTAAGGGGAGAAAGAGAGAATGACCACTTTTTCCAACAATTGTTTACAGACAGATTATTTCACTTATAATTCACTGTTTCACAATTCCAGTGGGTCAGACGTTTAATGCAAAGGAGATTGGAATGACAAGTGGACTACACTTATCGAATGTTCAGAACGTTAAGCTTACGTAGCAAGAATCTTACAGGCTGCTATTCGGGGGCTGGCTAGCTAGCAGTGTTGATTACGTAAGGTTGTTGACACAATTAAGTTGTGCCTTTTAGCAGAAGCTTCTGATAGGCTAATTGACATTATTTGAGTCAATTGGAGGTGTACCTGTGGATGTATTTCAAGGCCTACCGTCAAACTCAGTACCTCTTTGCTTGACATCATGGGAAAATCAAAAGAAATCAGCCAAGACCTCAGAAAAAAATTGTAGACCTCCACAAAGTCTGGTTCATCCTTGGGAGAAATGTCCAAATGCCTAAAGTTACCACGTTCACCTGTACAAACAATAGTACGCAAGTATAAACACCATGGGACCACGCAGCCGTCATACCGCTCAGGAAGGAGACGTGTCCTGTTTCCTGGAGATGAATGTACTTTGATGTGAAAAGTGCAAATCAATCCCAGAACAACAGCAAAATACCTTGTGAAGATGCTGGAGGAAACAGGTACAAAAGTATCTATATCCACAGTAAAACGAGTCCTATATCGACATAATCTGAAACGTGTGTTTCTGGAGATGAATGCTTTGATGGAAAAGTGCAAATCAATCCAGAACAACAGCAAAATACCTTGTGAAGATGCTGGAGGAAACATACATAATATCTATATCCACAGTAAAACTTACGAGTCCTAAAGCGACATAATCTGAAATGTCGCTCGGCAAGGAAGAAGCCACTGCTCCACTGCCATAAAAATATATATAATATAATAATATACATTTAGCAGAGCTTTTGTCCAAAGCGACTTACATGGGGACAAAGATCATACTTTTTGGAGACATGTCCTCTGGTCTGATGAAACAAAAATATAACTGTTTGTCCATAATGACCATCGTTATGTTTGGAGGAAAAGGGGGGAGGCTTGCAAGTCGAAGAACACCATCCCAACAGTGAAGCACGGGGGTGGCAGCATCATGTTGTGGGGGTGCTTTGTTGCAGGAGGGACTGGTGCAGTTCACAAAATAGATGACATCGTGAGGAAGGAAAAGTATGTGGATATATTGAAGCAACATCTCAAGACATCAGTCAGGAAGTTAAAGCTTGGTCGCAAATTGCTCTTCCAAATGGACAATGACCCCAAGCATACTTCCAAAGTTGTGGAAAAATGAAAAATGGCTTAAGGACAACAAAGTCAAGGTATTGGAGTGGCCATCACAAAGCCCTGACCTCAATCCTATAGAAAATGTGTTGGCAGAACTGAAAAAGCGTGTGCAAGCAAGGAGGCCTACAAACCTTACTCAGTTACACCAGCTCTGTCAGGAGGAATGGGCCAAAATTCACCCAACTTAATGTGGGAAGCTTGTGGAAGGCTACCTGAAACGTTTGACCCAAGTTAAACAATTTAAAGGCAATGTTACCAAATACTAATTGAGTGTATGTAAACTTCTGACCCACTGGGAATGTGATGAAAGCTGAAATAAATCATTCTCTCTACTATTATTCTGACATTTCACATTTTTAAAATAAAGTGGTGATCCTAACTGACCTAAGACAGGGACTTTTTTACTAGGATTAAATGTAAGGAATTGTGAAAAACTGAGTTCAAATGTATTTTGCTAAGGTGTTGTATGTAAACTTCCGACTTCGACTGTAAATAATGTGTTGAATGTACCATTTAACATGTCAGATTTGAAAATGACAATAGGTAAGGCTGGGTTAACTTCACCTGGGAAAGATGACGTGTGCTATGTTATGTTGTCCCATCTTAGTGATGAGGCACTGGATAAGGTTTTGGTGTTTTACAACACAGTGTGGGAGGAGGGGAAACTACCAGGCAATTAGAAGGAGGCAGTAGTGGGAACAATCCGGAAACCAGGGATGGGCCCAACGAGGCCAACAAGTAATCGGCCAATAGCTTTAAGATTATGGAACATATGATTAAGAAGAGGCTAACTTACCTACTGGAGAGCACAGGTATAGTATCGCCACATCAGAGTGGGTTCAGGAAGGCAAGAGGAACTATGGACCCAGCGCTCTGATTAGAAGCAAGGAAAGCTCAGGTAAACAAGGAGATTGTTGTAGCTGTCTTTTTTGATGTGGCGAAGGCGTATGATATGATGTGGATATGTTAATGAAGTTTGTTAATGAAGTTTGATATTATGGGGGTAGGAGGAAGAACGAACAACTGAATAAAGGATTTCCTGTTTGGAAGGTCGATCCAGGTGATGGTGGAAAAGTCACTCGGGTAGCTACCTGGTAGATAACGGTACACCACGGGGGAGCGTGATTAGTTGTTCTCAATGATGTTTACTGTCAGGTACAGACGGATATTGGGAGGTCGTTATTTGCAGATCATAGGGCCTTATGGAAGAGGGGAACAAATGTGCCATACATAGTCAGGAAGTTGCAGGAAGCAAGTGAGGAGGTAGAGCGGTGGGCATTAATGTGGGGATTCAGGTTCTCTGTAGAGAACTCATAACAGTGTTCTTTACCAGGAGAAAGGTGGGAGATGAGGTATGCTTGAGGTTATATGGGAGAAACTTGGAAAGGGTGGGGGCCTCCAGGTTCCTTGGGGTAAACTTTGACACTCGACTGACCTGAGCAGAACACATTGAGAGAGTGGTGGGAAAGTGTAAGAAGGTGCTAAATGTGATGCGCTATCTGACGGTGAAGGAGTTGGGAGCTGGGCGTTCCTCATCGAGGACCATGTTTGTTGCATTGATCTGATCTGTAATAGACTATGACAGTATATCGTATGGTTCGGCAGCCCGGACCTCATTGGACTACAGGTGGAGATGGGGGATATGCCATTGCAGATTATGAGACAGCAGCTGGGAATGAATTATTACAGGAGACATGGAGTGTCTCATCCTGCAAAAGGGATTTTACAAGCATGCTGGGAACATGAGCGAAGACAGAACACGAGCTTTGGGTTGGGGGGGTAATATCCATGCGAAGGAGATGGGACTGTATGGAAGGGAGTTTAGGCCAACGGGAGCTATTCCTGTAAATCCACCATGGCTACTCCCAGAGTCGCCTCTTCGACAAGTAAATGAAAGTGTCTAGTTTGAGAAACAGACGCCTCACAAGTCCTCAACTGGCAGCTTCATTAAATAGTACCCGCAAAAGACCAGTCTCAACATCAACAGCGAAGAGGACATTTCAACGTGACCCCAAACTTTTGAACGGTAGTGCACGTTGACATAAAGTGGTTTGTAAATTAATACTGCACAAAAGTGATTTTTCCCCAGGTTATTTGATCAAGAATTCATCTTGCAGGATTCAATGGTTAGAATTGTAAGAGTTGTTGCCTGTTGAAAATCACGCACTCAAAAAGGCTCAACCAATCACCCGACATGTCGAGACTCATGAATATTCATAAAATTGACATTGCTTATGCCTGGCTCTGCTAGCTGAAGATTGGAGAAGCGGAAATGTTGCTTGAATCTGAAAGTGCAGCAAGTGAAGGTTGTGAAAGTGAATGGAAAGCAGTGAAATAAAAAAATTGAACGAAACAAGCAACAGATGTAGTGGAATAAAATGGTCGGTCCAATACTACATTTCTTCTTGGACTGTTTTCTTTTTCACTTTTGTAACGGGTCGTCAAATGACCCAAGGGAACTCCCCTTCACGCGATGTGATTGAGATGCTTAATATCAAAGAGGTTAACAGTCACACACCCTTAATGTACCCACGTGACCTGTCACTATAAAAGGCGGTGTGGCGTGACATACTGTCTTTTCTTCACTCTCACATTTGTGTTTTTCATTACGAGATAGAAAGTAATCTAAAGGGGATTAATAGCAAACTGTTACGATTCTTCAATGACTTGAGGAGGTGCTGCGAGAAGTACATTTGATCTAATCTGTCTCTCTCTCGTTATTGTGCCTGCCCATACGAGCTAACTTTTATTGGTTTTTGTTGGGCATTTTTCATCCTTGTGTTAGCTAACTAGATTTACCTCAGAAGTTAGCTCGTAGCTAGCTAGCTAAATTAGCCATACATATATAACTTGTTGTAGCTGTTGTTGGCACTTGTTGACCTGCGGTGTCGTGCCAGTCCCCACTTGAGTGCCAAACCAGCCCGTTGATCCAGTATTACCAATCCCTCGCTTGGAGTTTTGCTGTGATCACGGAGCTCAGCGGTGCTGTAGGCTACTGGTTCTCTCTTGACCAAGTCCACCAACGCTAAGACTGACAGTTCACTCTTGCGAGTTTTGTACTCGGACCTTGATACATATTTAGACAGGAGTCTCAATTCTCTTGAAGCATCCAAAGCATACACCGAGACACATGTTTTGTTACCGTTTTCTTGGAATACACTTCTCTTGTGTGAAAATCCGTTCTTTGCACAATGGTTCAGTGCTGTACACAGGATGGCTTTCCACCCATGTCAAGTGTGAAAAACAACTCCCAGCCTCGGATGATCACAAACTTTGGGTAACAGGGTAGCAGCACTTGCATTTACTCTTAGAAATTCAAACCGAGAGCATTGAAATCTCGACTTGCGCACTTTGGGGGCAGAGCTGTGAGGCAGACACATTCTCATCAGATGTGTCTGTCTCACAGATCAATGATCATTCTAAACGCTCCAGGTTTAATGACGGGTCTCACTCCACTCATGGTCTACTGCCCATAAAATGCCATCGCTGATCCTCGCTTGGTAAAAAATGTTGACTCACTGAGGCGCGCAAGGATATTAAGTCACTAGACAGTCGTATGGAAACCATTGAGTCTGCCCTTGAGCACATCCTGGCCAAGCTTCCCCTACCAGTACCAAACCCAACCCCTACCTCTGAATGGAGCGTGGTTTTTGAATCAGATGACACTGACGTACTGTCCACAAGAGCCTCCCACTCTTATGACACATGAGCACTCTGCTGATGATTATAATGTTATGTATCACAGCGATAGCATCATCCAGTCCCAGTGATGGTCGACCAGAAAATATCCTTGTCTGAAATCTTTAAGAGGGCAAGCAGAAACCTCAATGTGGAGAATGCTTCTCCTGCCATGGCATCCACATCCAAGTTTGATGAATTCAGTTCTTCAAAGACTGAGTGCATGAGCTCCAACACACTTGGAGCACACCAAATGACAGAACCCCTGCCAGGCCAAGCATGTGCACTTGCTTAGCTACAGTTTATGGTGCAGATGAAAATGGTTATGGCCATTTCCCCCGTATGGCCAAATAATTTGCTTTTCTTGTTCTACCTACTCTCCATCACAGTTCAGAACAAGAGCTGCTTAACAAACGATGCAGGGTATCTGATTACTTCCTACACAGGACATATGACAGCACATTGTCAGCCGCTAGGCTTAGCAATTGAGCAGCAAGACTGCCCTTATATCAAAAGGAGATGCAGGTACGCCGCTCTGCAATCTACGATGCTGAGACCGTTAAATAACTGTCTACAGTTAGACCTGCTCATCTAATGCCTAAACGGCAATGCTCAGATAGTTGGAAAATCATTGGCAACACAGTGAGTTGCACCGCGCCGCCTATGGTTTGCGCAGTCCAGGGTGTACCCATATCACCTGGCCAGACATTTGGCCCAGCAGCGGCACACCTCCTCCAAGTGTCTAAGGAGGACAGAGAAGCAAAGATGGAGCTTCAGCGCCTCATTCCAAAGCCTAGAATGCATCAACCAGCAAACCATTACTCCTGTCCAAGGGCCCCAACTGGGATCCCAAGAAACCAGATTCAGAATCACGCTGCACCTGTCAGGAGTGGAGGAACAGACACTCTCAGAGGCAGAGGTGCACCATATGCAGGCCGCGTCCCCTCGGCACCACAACACGCAGCGCCTCGGACTCTCTAGCGCAACCCCGTTTCCTCGAGCACCACCTTTCCAGCTGGAAAAAGTCAACTGCGGTGTTACGCATTCTAACACAATGCTATGCACTACAATGTTGTCAGTGACCCCCACACTTCAGGGCTGTCTTGAAAACAACAGCTCACAACCCTGCTCAAAGTAAACACTCTGCTCAGAAATCTCCTTGCTCCTTGAGAAGCATGCAATGGAATAAGTAGAACCAATGCAGCGAAACGGCGGGTTCTACTCAATCAAAGTCCTACGTCCAATCTTGGACCTAAGGTGTCTGAATCGTCATCTTTCAGCACTTCACTTCAAAATGCTGCCAATCAAAACTATCCTTCAGTCAGTACAACCAGGCAATTGGTTCACCACAGTGGACCTGAAAGACACACGCTTTCTTATCAAAATTCTACTAGCACACAGAAAATACTTGAGATTTGCCTTCGAAAAACTTTCACAAAGTGCATAAGAGCAGTATTAGCTCCCCTTTGCCAAGCAGGAGTAAGGGTCCTGAACTACTTAGACGATTGTCATGGGTCAGAAAGCCAAGCTTTGGCATACACGTCCATGTTCTCACATCACCTCTCCGAGTTGGGACTAACAATGACCTTGGAAAAGAGTTCTCTGGAACCCACTCAGTGTGTGCACTTCCTGGGCTTGACACATTCGACACTCTCTTCAGAATCAAATCATATTCAAATCAAATTTTATTTGTCACATACACATGGTTAGCAGATGTTAATGCGAGTGTAGCGAAATGCTTGTGCTTCCAGTTCCGACAATGCAGTAATAACCAACAAGTAATCTAACTAACAATTCCAAAACTAATTTCTTATACACAGTGTAAGGGGATAAAGAATATGTACATAAAGATATGAATGAGTGATGGTGCAGAGCAGCATAGGCAAGATACAGTAGATGGTATCGAGTACAGTATATACATATGAGATGATTATGTAAACAAAGTGGCATAGTTAAAGTGGCTAGTGATGCATGTATTACATAAGGATGCAGTAGATGATAGAGTACAGTATATACGTATACATATGAGATGAATAATGTAGGGTATGTAAACATTATATTAGGTAGCATTGTTTAAAGTGGCTAGTGATATATTTTACATCCTTTCCCATCAATTCCCATTATTGAAGTGGCTGGAGTTGAGTCAGTGTGTTGGCAGCAGCCACTCAATGTTAGTGGTTGCTGTTTAACAGTCTGATGGCCTTGAGATAGAAGCTGTTTTTCAGTCTCTCGGTCCCAGCTTTGATGCACCTGTACTGACCTCGCCTTCTGACCTCGCCTTCTAGCAGGGTGAACAGGCAGTGGCTCGGGTGGGTGTTGTCCTTGATGATCTTTATGGCCTTCCTGTAACATCGGGTGGTGTAGGTGTCCTGGAGGGCAGGTAGTTTGCCCCCGGTGATACGTTGTGCAGACCTCACTACCCTCTGGAGAGCCTTACGGTTGTGGGCGGAGCAGTTGCCATACCAGGCGTTGATACAGCCCGCCAGGATGCTCTCGATTGTGCATCTGTAGAAGTTTGTGAGTGGTTTTGGTGACAAGCCGAATTTCTTCAGCCTCCTGAGGTTGAAGAGGCGCTGCTGCGCCTTCTTCACGATGCTGTCTGTGTGAGTGGACCAATTCAGTTTGTCTGTGATGTGTATGCCGAGGAACTTAAAACTTACTACCCTCTCCACTACTGTTCCATCGATGTGGATAGGGGGGTGTTCCCTCTGCTGTTTCCTGAAGTCTACAATCATCTTCTTAGTTTTGTTGACGTTGAGTGTGAGGTTATTGTCCTGACACCACACTCCGAGGGCCCTCACCTCCTCCCTGTAGGCTGTCTCGTCGTGCGTTGCCGCGCAGTCGTGGATGAACAGGGAGTACAGGAGAGGGCTCAGAACGCACCCTTGTGGGGCCCCAGTGTTGAGGATCAGCAGGGTGGAGATGTTGTTGCCTACCGTCACCACCTGGGGGCGGCCCGTCAGGAAGTCCAGTACCCAGTTGCACAGGGCGGGGTCGAGACCCAGGGTCTCGAGCTTGATGACGAGCTTGGAGGGTACTATGGTGTTAAATGCCGAGCTGTAGTCGATGAACAGCATTCTCACATAGGTATTCCTCTTATCCAGATGGGTTAGGGCAGTGTGGTTGAGATTGCGTCGTCTGTGGACCTATTTGGGCGGTAAGCAAATTGGAGTGGGTCTAGGGTGTCAGGTAGGGTGGAGGTGATATGGTCCTTGACTAGTCTCTCAAAGCACTTCATGATGACGGAAGTGAGTGCTACGGGGCGGTAGTCGTTTAGCTCAGTTACCTTAGCTTTCTTGGGAACAGGAAAAATGGTGGCCCTCTTGAAGCATGTGGGAACAGCAGACTGGTATAGGGATTGATTGAATATGTCCGTAAACACACCAGCCAGCTGGTCTGTGCATGCTCTGAGGGCGCGGCTGGGGATGCCGTCTGGGCCTGCAGCCTTGCGAGGGTTAACACGTTTAAATGTTTTACTCACCTCGGCTGCAGTGAAGGAGAGACCGCATGTTTCCGTTGCAGGCCGTGTCAGTGGCACTGTATTGACCTCAAAGCGGGCAAAAAAGTTATTTAGTCTGCCTGGGAGCAAGACATCCTGGTCCGTGACTGGGCTGGGTTTCTTCTCATAGTCCGTGATTGACTGTAGACCCTGCCACATACCTCTTGTGTCTGAGCCGTTGAATTGAGATTCTACTTTGTCTCTATACTGACGCTTAGCTTGTTTGATAGCCTTACGGAGGGAATAGCTGCACTGTTTGTATTCAGTCATATTACCAGTCACCTTGCCCTGATTAAAAGCAGTGGTTCACGCTTTCAGTTTCACGCGAATGCTGCCATCAATCCACGGTTTCTGGTTTGGGAATGTTTTAATCGTTGCTATGGGAACAACATCTTCAACGCACGTTCTAATGAACTCGCACACCGAGTCAACGTATTCGTCAATGTTGTTGCCTGACGCAATACGAAACATGTCCCAGTCCACGTGATGGAAGCAGTCTTGGAGTGTGGAATCAGCTTGGTCGGACCAGCGTTGGACAGACCTCAGCGTGGGAGCTTCTTGTTTCAGTTTCTGTCTGTAGGCAGGGATCAGCAAAATGGAGTCGTGGTCAGCTTTTCCGAAAGGGGGGCAGGGCAGGGCCTTATATGCGTCGCGGAAGTTAGAATAACAGTGATCCAAGGTTTTGCCAGCCCTGGTGGCGCAATCGATATGCTGATACATTTTAGGGAGTCTTGTTTTCAGATTAGCCTTGTTAAAATCCCCAGCTCCAATGAATGCAGCCTCAGGATGTATGGATTCCAGTTTGCAAAGAGTCAAATAACGTTAGTTCAGAGCAATCGATGTGTCTGCTTGGGGGGGGGATATATACGGCTGTGATTATAATCGAAGAGAATTCTCTTGGTAGATAATGCGGTCTACATTTGATTGTGAGGAATTCTAAGTCAGGTGAACAGAAGGATTTGAGTTCCTGTATGTTTCTGTGATCACACCACGTCTCGTTAGCCATAAGGCATACGCCCCCGCCCCTCTTTTTACCAGAAAGGTGTTTGTTTCTGTCGGCGCGATGCGTGGAGAAACCCGCTGGCTGCACCGCCACCGAGAGCGTCTCTCTAGTGAGCCATGTTTCCGTGAAGCAAAGAACGTTACAGTCTCTGATGTCCCTCTGGAATGCTACCCTTGCTCGGATTTCATCAACCTTGTTGTCAAGAGACTGGACATTGGCGAGAAGAATGCTAGGAAGTGGGGCACGATGTGCCCGTCTCCGTAGTCTGACCAGAAGACCGCCTCGTTTCCCTCTTTTACGAAGTCGTTTTTTTGGGTCGCCGGCTGGGATCCATTCCGTTGTCCTGGTTGAAAGGCAGAACACAGGATCCGCTTCGCGAAAGTCATATTCTTGGTCGTACTGATGGTGAGTTGACGCGGATCTTATATTCAGTAGTTCTTCTCGACTGTATGTAATGAAACCTAAGATGACCTGGGGTACTAATGTAAGAAATAACACGTAAAAAAAAAACAAAAAACTGCATAGTTTCCTAGGAACGCGAAGCGAGGCGGCCATCTCTGTCGGCGCCGGAAGTGGTATCATTGACAAATTGTCTTTCAACGTTCAAACTGAGAAAACAGGTGACAGTGCTAGTGAGTCAGAGGCTCCTAGGCCTCTTAGCTGCTGCAGTCCATGTTGTACCGTTGGGCTGGCTCCGCATGCGGCCAATACAGTGCTGGTACAACAGACACAATCTATGTCCCAGGAAGGGACAAACACGAAAAGATAATGAGTTGCTGAAGTGCTAGGCACAACCATTGTATTGCTCTTCAAACTCCCAGATGAGTTCTCCTAGGCATAGTTCACAACCAGTGCCTTTGACCACAGACGCCTCCATAAAGAGATGGGGAGCAGTCTTGAACCAGTCAGGGGTTCATGGTGTATGGTCAACAGCATGGACAACAGCTCACATCAACGTACTGGAGCTCAAGGCAGTTCACCTTGCACTCTAGCACTTCCTCCCAGTACTGGACAACATGTACTGAGTCTGAGACAACACAACCGTGGTTGAACACATCAACCGCCCGTGCGGACTGAGGTCAATGACACTGCACCAGGTAGCAGGGGAGATACTCCTTTGGACAAAGAGACACCTTTCATCCCTCAGAGCAAAACACCTGCAGGGTGTGTAGAATCAGGCGGCAGACTTTCTCTCTAGAGGAGGCCCTCTTCCTTGAGACTGGAGGATACATTCCACTATAGTGGAGAGGATCTGGGCACGATTCAGAACGCTGAACTGTTCGCATCGCAAGACTCAACCCATTGTCCTATGTGTATCTCCATAAAGGCACCAGCAGGCCCAATCGGGGTCGTCGCCATGCTATATGTGTTTCTACCAATTCCCTTGCTCCCTCTAGTCTTGAGGAAGATCAGTCTTGAGAGTGTGCCAGTTCTACTTGTTGCTCCACATTGACCACAGCATCACTGGTTTTCAGACCTTGTACAGCTGACAACCTCTCAATCATAGGAAATCCCTATTCGAGCGGACCTCCTCTCAGAAGCGAACAGCAAGCTTTGGCACCCAAAACCCAGCATACTGAAGTTGTGAGTGTGGCCCCTGAACGTGACCACCTTACAGCTTCAGGGTTGCCGTCCTTGGTAATTGATACAATTCAGGCAGCCAGGGCATCCTCTATGCAAACGCTGGAGTCCTACTGTCTTCACTTGAGCTACAGTATGTGAGCTCTCAGTCAATACTGACTTTCTATTGACTACTGTTTAAGCCAAGTTTGTTGAAGAATTACATGCGCTTTCTACCCATCCTTCATGCTTCTAGCAGAAAATGGATCTAAGGCAGTGCTTCGGCCAAATCCAGCATTCTTACCTAAGGTGCTTTCATCATCACATGCTAACCAGCCCTTAATATTTCATTTCACCCACCTCCCCACTCCTCACAGGAGAGTTGTGAGTTGCATACACTTTGCCCAGTTAGGGCATTGAGTGCCTATCTTCCTGCAACAAGAACTGTTCGTCAGAACACCATTTTGTGTGTTATGGGGAGAACAGAGTGTAAACATTAAAGGTCTCCAGACCACGTGGTAGCACACTCCACCAGGTGTATGGCCACTTCATGGCCCCTGTTCAGAGGGGCCTCCATGGACTCTCTGTGTGGCTGCAAGTTAGGACATTGACCTCATCCCGTCAGTTGAGGATGCCTGGTCATTCTTTAAAAGTAACTTCCTCACCATTTTAGATTTTTTAAATTTTTTTATTTCACCTTTATTTAACCAGGTAGGCTAGTTGAGAACAAGCTCTCATTTATAACTGCGACCTGGCCAAGATAAAGCATAGCAGTGTGAACAGACAACACAGAGTTACACATGGAGTAAACAATTAACAAGTCAATAACACAGTAGAAAAAAAGAAAAAAAGGGGAGTCTCTATACAATGTGTGCAAAAGGCATGAGGAGGTAGGCGAATAATTACAATATTGCAGATTAACACTGGATTGATAAATGATCATGTACAGGTAGAGATATTGGTGTGCAAAAGAGCAGAAAAGTAAATAAATAAAAACTGTGGGGATGAGGTAGGTGAAAATAGATAAGCATGCTCCGTTCAAAAAATGCAGAACTAAGAACAGATACAGCCCTTGGTTCACTCCAGATCTGACTGCCCTCGACCAGCACAAAAACATCCTGTGGCGGACTGCAATAGCATCGAATAGTCCCCGCGATATGCAACTGTTCAGGGAAGTCAGGAACCAATACACACAGTCAGTCAGGAAAGCTAAGGCCAGCTTCTTCAGGCAGAAGTTTGCATCCTGTAGCTCCAACTCCAAAAAGTTCTGGGATACTGTGAAGTCCATGGAGGACAAGAGCACCTCCTCCCAGCTGCCCACTGCACTGAGGCTAGGTAACACGGTCACCACCGATAAATCCATGATTATCGAAAACTTCAACAAGCATTTCTCAACGGCTGGCCATGCCTTCCGCCTGGCTACTCCAACCTCGGCCAACAGCTCCCCCCCCCCGCAGCTCCTCGCCCAAGCCCTTCCAGGTTCTCCTTTACCCATGTCCAGATAGCAGATGTTCTGAAAGAGCTGCAAAACCTGGACCCGTACAAATCAGCTGGGCTTGACAATCTGGACCCTCTATTTCTGAAACTATCCGCCGCCATTGTTGCAACCCCTATTACCAGCCTGTTCAACCTCTCTTTCATATCGTCTGAGATCCCCAAGGATTGAACGCTGCCGCAGTCATCCCCCTCTTCAAAGGGGAGACACCCTGGACCCAAACTGTTACAGACCTATATCCATCCTGCCCTGCCTATCTAAGGTCTTCGAAAGCCAAGTCAACAAACAGGTCACTGACCATCTCGAATCCCACCGTACCTTCTCCGCTGTGCAATCTGGTTTCCGAGCCGGTCACGGGTGCACCTCAGCCACACTCAAGGTACTAAACGATATCATAACCGCCATCGATAAAAGACAGTACTGTGCAGCCGTCTTCATCGACCTTGCCAAGGCTTTCGACTCTGTCAATCACCATATTCTTATCGGCAGACTCAGTAGCCTCGGTTTTTCGGATGACTGCCTTGCCTGGTTCACCAATTACTTTGCAGACAGAGTTCAGTGTGTCAAATCGGAGGGAATGCTGTCCGGTCCTCTGGCAGTCTCTATGGGGGTGCCACAGGGTTCAATTCTCAGGCCGACTCTTTTCTCTGTATATATCAATGATGTTGCTCTTGCTGCGGGCGATTCCCTGATCCATCTCTACGCAGACGACACCATTCTATATACTTCCGGCCCGTCCTTGGACACTGTGCTATCTAACCTCCAAACGAGCTTCAATGCCATACAACACTCCTTCCGTGGCCTCCAACTGCTCTTAAACGCTAGTAAAACCAAATGCATGCTTTTCAACCGATCGCTGCCTGCACCCGCATGCCCGACGAGCATCACCACCCTGGAGGGTTCCGACCTTGAATACGTGGACATCTATAAGTACCTAGGTGTCTGGCTAGACTGTAAACTCTCCTTCCAGACTCATATCAAACATCTCCAATCGAAAATCAAATCAAGAGTCGGCTTTCTATTCCGCAACAAAGCCTCCTTCACTCACGCCGCCAAACTTACCCTAGTAAAACTGACTATCCTACCGATCCTCAACTTCGGCGATGTCATCTACAAAATTGCTTCCAACACTCTACTCAGCAAACTGGATGCAGTTTATCACAGTGCCATCCGTTATGTCACTAAAGCACCTTATACCACCCACCACTGCGACTTGTATGCTCTAGTCGGCTGGCCCTCGCTACATATTCGTCGCCAGACCCACTGGCTCCAGGTCATCTACAAGTCCATGCTAGGTAAAGCTCCGCCTTATCTCAGTTCACTGGTCACGATGGTAACACCCATCCGTAGCACGCGCTCCAGCAGGTGTATCTCACTGATCATCCCTAAAGCCAACACCTCATTTGGCCGCCTTTCGTTCCAGTACTCTGCTGCCTGTGACTGGAACGAATTGCAAAAATCCCTGAAGTTGGAGACTTTTATCTCCCTCACCAACTTCAAACGTGCTATCTGAGCAGCTAACCGATCGCTGCAGCTGTACATAGTCTATTGGTAAATAGCCCACCCATTTTCACCTACCTCATCCCCGTACTGTTTTTATTTATTTACTTTTCTGCTCTTTTGCACACCAGTATCTCTACCTGTACATGACCATCTGATCATTTATCACTCCAGTGTTAATCTGCAAAATTGTAATTATTCGCCTACCTCCTCATGCCTTTTGCACACAATGTATATAGACTCTCTTTTTTTTCTACTGTGTTATTGACTTGTTAATTGTTTACTCCATGTGTAACTCTGTGTTGTCTGTTCACACTGCTATGCTTTATCTTGGCCAGGTCGCAGTTGCAAACGAGAACTTGTTCTCAACTAGCCTACCTGGTTAAATAAAGGTGAAATAAAAATAAAAAAAGTTGGGCAACCCATAACTTTCATGAGGTACTACAGACTCAATGTTATGTCCACTCCATCAGTGGGGTCTGTGATTCTGGCCATGGCATGCTCTCTCAACCCAGATAAGTGAGCATACTGTGAACCTTGTACATACTTACTTATCAACCATCAGTGAGATGGATGTTCTATACAGCGGCCTTCCACTCTTGGTGCTGTTGCACCCAATTGAAGCTTCATGTTGTATGTTCTAGTTTTCAGCTTGCTTGTGTATGCGGTTGTATACCACAGTTGAAAATCTGTGTTACCATGTTGGGTAATTATATTCTGTTGCATCCTGTGGTGGATACAAGGACGTCTCAGGGACTGATCTGGCGTAAGTTAAATGGTGAGTTATCCCACTTTGTTGTCCGAACAACATCTTTGGTACATACTTTCCCACCCGTTACAAAAACGAAAGAGAACGTTGGGTTACGGATGTAACTTTGGTCCTCTGAGTAGAGTAACGGGTCGCCAAGCGTTCATGTCATTCCATCCCCTCTGTTGGGTTCAAGTGAAGTAATAGATATTGTCACAACACACCACCTTTTTATAGTGACATGTCACGTGGGTACAGTAAGGGTGTGGCATGATTTTAAACATCTTTGGTGTGAATCTCAATCACATTGCGTGAATGGGAAGGAGTTCCCAAAGGTCGTTTGGTGACCCGTTACTCTACTCAGAGAACCAAGGTTACATCCGTAACCCAACATTTTTTTGACAAGGAGGTTAATTTTGGAGATCCTTCTTACTATCGAGGACTGTGAAGAGAGCAATGGGAAAGGTGGATTCAATCAAGGTGACTTGAAGTGCCCTTGTTTTGGTTTTATTTTTTTAATTGAACCTTTATTTAACTAGGCAAGTCAGTTAAGAACAAATTCTTATTTACAATGACGGCCTTCCCCGACCAAACCCGGACGATGCTGGGACAATTGTGCGCCATCCTATGGGACTCCCAAGCACGGCCGAATGTGGTACAGTCTGGATTTGAACCAGTGACACCTCTTGCACTGAGATGCATTGCATTAGACCGCTGCGGGAGCCCAATTGATTAATTGTGTAAATGAAGAACAGAAGAAGCGTGCACTGGATCTGGCCAAATTCCCTACGTCGGAAAGTGACCTTCATTGATCTTCAGAGCAGGGCACCTGCTAAAGGAGTTATATCTGGAGTCTCATTAGATATAGATGACATATGGGCTTACCTTATTCAGAAAATTCCAGGAGCGGTCAGTGCACATTGCCTGACCCGTATTGTAAAAGGAGAAAAGCTTATCGATATCATTGTTGTTTGAGGGGACTCTGCAAATGTGAAGGTTGGATATGTGAGGTATGTGGAGAGAGCAATTGTGCCCAAACCACTCAGTGGCCACATGTCAAATGTTTGCAGACGGGAGAAGTATGTTGTTGAAGAATCTATGAAGGGAAAATGTTGCAACTGTGGTGGGGATCATACTATGGACTTCCTTGAGTGCCCTGTTAGAGTGAAAGAGGTCAAGGTGTTGTTGTGGAAAGATTCTTACACAAGGACACTCGAAGTCAACCTTAAACGATTCTCAGACCAACATCTCATGACGCTTCTCCTCTCTAAGTGGAGACCTTGAAACCAATATATGGTTCGTTCTCAAAACAATGTCTGTGTGTATAGCCAAATTGCAGCTACTGACAGTTGAATTGTACAGTCAGCCACAAAAAGTGTTTGTGGCTCCAAGACTTCCTGGCAGAAGCACTGCAAGGACTACTGTTGCCAGAAAATGTACCACCCTCACAGGATCCTTCTGACCCTGAATCGAATTTTGCATTTTAACTGAAAAGCATGTTGATTTAGTTCAGTTAAACTTATTTTTGGTGGTTTGTATGAATATTTTTACCCTTTTTGGAGTCTTTGTTATCCACTTGCACAGTAGGTGGCGTAATGAAAATCCAATTGTTGCAAACGCCATTATGCCAGAGAAGAAGATTCCTGGCTGGAGTGAGGCGCGCAAGGGACGATACATATTCTAGTCACTCTCGTCGATTTTGTTCGTGTTATGGAAAAACGTAAACTTCATCTAAGAAATATGTTACCTGAATGCCTTTGTCCTTTACAATGGATTCACCTGCTGCAGTTTTTTTCCGGTGACTTAGTGCGATAGTTTAAAAAACTAGTTGATTTCCAGGAATATTTATGCAATATAACTGCTGTGACGAAGAAATTAGCTAGTAACGTTAGCTAGCTAACCTTGCTTCTTGTTAGCTAGGTAACGGGCAGATAAGGAATTATTTATGCAATTGTGGTTGGCTAGTCTGTACCTAGCCGGTTAAACTATCTAGAACTGGGGACCATAATCCAAAAAGTCAAGGAAAGTCGCTTGTCGAAGAGTTGTTGAGTCCTGCGTTCTCGGCAGGGGTGTCCCACACACAGTCAACAGTCAAGCCGGGAGAAAAACACCCCAGCTGCTAGCTACCTGGTAGCTACCACCACAACGGGCCTTGTTGCTGAGGCGACAATGCTTGAAATAATGTCTGAACACCAAGGTACGTTAATTGTCAGTTCACATAGTAAATTGATCTAGAGTTGTTTTCTAGCTAGCGGACATTGTTTTGTTCAAGCCTCCCAGTAAAGCAACTGTTGGTTGTTCAATCACAATGTTAGTTGGTTAACGTTAGCTAACACGTCGCTATAGTTAACTAACATTAACTGTCAGTTAGCTAGATTGACTTAATCTGTATCAAACAGTCAACTTAAGTTAGCTTGCAGAGTTTGATGATAAACTGTGCGTTTTTATGCAGTAACGATAGATAGCGTAGCTAGTTAACGTTTGCTTAACCATGGCATTGATGTGGCTAATGTAAAATAACCGCTGGCAAGCTAACGGTAGCTAGCTAGCAAGCATAACGTTCCAACAAAATGGGGCATAATGATTTTTGCTTTGCTAACTAACAAGTCTTCAAGAGTTGACTATCAGTGTTTTTGTTTGTTAGATTGTTACAGTAACTAGTTAGCTAGATGATGCTAGTTTGCTAGCCAAGTTCAAAATTCGGGGTTGAGCCGGCTCCTTATGCCAGCTGCTAAAGCTGGCTCACAATGCATGGATGGCATGGTTCAAGTTTGTACGCTAACGTTATCCAACCTAGCCAGCTAGTTACGACTCAACATTTTCACCCCCAAGCACCATGTAACAGTCTTGAATTTGTCTTTGCATCTCTATTGAAGTTATTGACCCGTTGTAAAAAAAATATAAAGACAACATTGTTGGCGGTAACATTAGCTAGCTGGCTAACATCGTTACTGGCGAGCAGGGTAGGTAGTCACTCGATTAGGACAACTAGCTAACTTCATTGTTAGTTAGTAAACTAAACAGTCATCAGTACCCTTGTCTGGTAAAGTTTTTAATTGCATTAGCGAGCTAACTAGTTCGCTTATTCTCTCGATACATCTCTAGGCCGAACACAAATAGACAGTGGGGAGAATGAGGTTATTATAACCTGAAAATTGAATTGTACTTTGAAGTAATGTATACTTGTTTTTCATCCAAATGGCTGTGTATAAAATGTAAACCGATTATAGCTAGTATAGTAGTTTTTCTCTTATTGTTTTTTTTTATTATACAGATTCGTTATTGAAGTGCAAAACGGAGACTCTGGTAAGTAGACTTCCGGTGTGGTATTCAATTTCACCTCCCCCTTAACATGACCACTCTATTTGGTGATGCATGTACGAGTTATTAGCTTGATTCATGTACGTGTGGATCTCATTCATGTTTTGTTTTATTTCTTTAGCCTCCAGAGAGGAGAAAGAGGACCGTCGAAGACTTTAACAAGTTCTGCAACTTTGTCTTGGCATATGCAGGCTATATCCCCAATCCTAAAGAGGTAGGTTAACTAGGCACATCAGGACATAAACCCCGTTTCAACTGGCACTTAAAATTAGAGCCAAATTGAAGATGACTCGAGAGAAACCCGGGCCAGCACAGCCCAGTTTTAAAACTGGTGCCAGTTCGATTAGAATTGGGGCTGGTGACGCCATTACTATGCAACCACCAGCTGATCACGAGTGGATGATTACACCACGTTTAGCTAGCTCGTCTGAGCTTGTTGCTGCTTGCTAGCACATTGTCAGGCGGTACTGCGATAGTCATACATTACACGAATTACCACCATAGCTACATAACGCTGGCTAGCAAATCAGAGCTGAAACACGCTAGCAAGCAAGCTAATGTGAGCTAGCAGGAATTTTAGCTGGCCATGTCGTATTGAAAGCAAACTATCAAACCCAACCCTAATAGCCAATGTCATGGCTAACAAAGGTGGAATGTAGCTAGCTAGCTAACCTGTTGTGCTAGCGACGACGCTAACCGTTTAGCTAGCTAGCTAACGTTAGAAAGCTAAATACATGTCTGAGTCTGTCTGGCAGGAGTATGTGGTAACAACGTAAGTTACAGCATGGTGGGGGCGAATTAAATTATTCAACATCTTGCTAGCTAGCAACATTAGCGAAGACAGCTAGCAATATGACATTTCTAATTTCTGAAGGGAGTGAAAACTCTAGTCGAGCTAGCCAACCTAGGCAAGTCCAACCCGGTTGACTTCTGTGTAGGCTGGACACATGCCATTTTAAACTATTCTTTTTTTCTGGTAACTAGTTAATTTAATCCACCGTGGAGTCCAGTTTCATAATATTACCATATGTCCCAGCTGCTTGCCGTAGTTTTGAAGAAATCACGAAAAAACAGGCCTTATTTTATCACATTTTTCACCCCGCCATCTCCTATTAGTTCTATTGAGCACCAACTAGCCTTCCGAACGTTCTATTTCCAGTTTGTTTTACGTCACAATGCCTGCTTCCCTATTGTTGACAATGAGACCTGCCCACGTTGTTTGTGGTTAAAATGTAAACAAATAACGGCTCATGGAACTCTGAGGTCCTCCCAGTGTTTACTATAGGGAAATACAGGTATGTCTGTCTATTTTGTCAAATATCTCGCAATGTGTATATTTAGATTTTTTTTCGAATTGGATACCATTTTAATCAGGAGCAATCTCTTTCTAATTACATAAGGTTGGATAGTGTGCCAGGCCAGAAATAGTCAAAAATAGATTTTTTTGGGGCCCATACTTCTCCTTATGCAAACATAAGCACACTTAGAACCTATCAAGGTGTGGATGTTTACTCTTTTTTTTTTTGAAAAAGAAATGTAAAAAAAATAAATAAATACAACTTTACCCCCTTTTCTCCCCAATTTTGTGGTAACCAATTGTTAGTAGTTACTATCTTGTCTCATCGCTACAACTCCCGTACGGGCTCTGGAGAGACGAAGGTCGAAAGCCATGCGTCTTCATAAACACAACCCAACCAAGCCGCACTGTTTCTTAACACAGCGCGCATCCAACCCGGAAGCCAGCTGCACCAATGTGTTGGAGGAAACACTGTGCACCTGGCGACCTGGTTAGCAAGCACTGCGCACCGGCCCGTCACAGGAGTCTCTTGTGCGCGATGAGACAAGGATATCCCTACCGGCCAAACCCAGACGACGCTAGGCCAATTGTGCGTCGCCCCATGGACCTCCCGGTCGCGGCCGGCTGCGACAGATCCTGGGCTCGAACCCATAGTCTCTGGTGGCCCTAGACCACTGCGCCACCCGGGAGGCCGGATGTTTACGTTCTACATGTTGTTTTTCAGTTTCATCCTAAGAACAGATTGTAGTGGTAAAATAAAAAGGGATACATTTGTTGGTGCCATTTAGGTGAAATTGAGTTCTAAGCATCACTCCAGTCAAAAGTCTCTACCAACGTTTGATTCCATTCATTAGCTATGGGCTCGCGCTAGTGTTCCAGCTTAGGCAACGTTCTTTTGCCAATTTTTAGCCTTGGGTGAATTTTGACTCGTTCTATTGTCCATCCTACTATGTGCCAATAAACTATAGAGTAGCAAGGACAAACCTGTTTTGGTGATTTTATGGCATATCGTCAAAATAAACATCACTGCACATTTTTGTACTCATTCAGCAGTTTTTATCTGATTTAAGTACAATACCATTAGAAAATAATGTTTAAAGTTCCATTTATATTCCTAAAACGTACATTGAAAATGATGCTGTTTCTGCTTCCTGTTGACAATGCATATTGATAAATAGCCCAATGTCACAGTTTGTGTCCAAATCAATAACCAATATGCAGTAACAGTTTGATGTAATGAACACATAATACATTTTATCTAAACATGTTCAACAATAATGTCACTTCTTTATATTTAACGAGCACCTTATAAACTGCATATGCACCCAAAACACTTGACAAATGGCAATAAATCACTCATTGGGGGAGGGGGGGGGTGTATATGTATGTTGAAACTACCACTACTCAAAAACCACATGGAAACTCAAGATATTTATTTTACCTAACTGACCACCCTCAGAACAGTCAACTACATTTTTGAATGTTATATTTTGATATCAGAATCACCAAAACTGAAAGCGAAATGCATCACTGTTTTGTCAATCACTCATCGATTATCACGTTGAAATCAATTGCCAGGGGGGCTAGGGAAGGTTGCAGATACTGTTAACTAAAACAGCTCAAAAACCTAATGGAATCACTGGTTAGAGGACAATTTGTAGAAGACTGCTCGCTACATTTTAAAGTGTTGCATTTTTATTAAAGTTGGTCACCGACATGGTATGTGTAACGCAACACTTTATGTTAATCACTTCCATCGATATCAAGCTGAAATCATTAGAACGTGGCAAATGTTTGGTGTGCAGCGCTGTTTAAACTAACACTATTCAAAGGCCGCACAGGAACTTAGATTTACCTAATACATGGTTGGTTAGATTAGAACTTGAAGGCATATACAGTTGAAGTCGGAAGTTTACATACACCTTAGCCAAATACATTTAAACTCAGTTTTTCACAATTCCTGATATTTAATCCTAGTAAAAAAAATCCCTGTTTTAAAACGGTTAGGATCACCACTTTAGTGCCTTGTTGTGAACACAATGCATGGTTTTATTCTGTACAGGCTTCCTTTTACTGTCAATTATGTTAGTATTGTGGAGTAACTACAATGTTGTGGATTGTAGTGACTGGGTGTATTGATACACCATCCAAATTGTAATAACTTCACTAACTATAACTTCCATTTTAAATTCAGGCTGTAATACAACAAAATGTGGGAAAAGTCCAGGGGTGTGAATACTTTCTGAAAGCATATGTTTTATTCTTTAGTCTAAGATGTTGGGGAGGGGGATGCTAAGCTGACATAGGGAATTGTTTTAAGGTAATTATACTATGGATCATATAGCTATTTGATGTTGAATTTTAGGACCCCTTTACGTATAAAAATGAAATTATTTGATAAAATATATTTTACTACTAAAGCACAAAAACTCCCCCCAAAAATGTCCCCTTTTACTCCCCTATTTCATGGTATCCAATTGGTAGTTAGTTTTGTCTCATCGCTGCGCCTCCCGTACGGACTCAGGAGAGGCAACTGTCGAGAGCCGTGCGTCCCCCGAAACAAAACCCAGCCAAGCCTCACTTCTTGACACAACGCCCGCTTATCTCGGAAGCCAGCTGCTCCAATGTGTCAGAGGAAACAACACTGTACACCTGGCGACTGTGTCAGCGTGCATTGCGCCCGGACCGCCACAGGAGTCGTCGCTAGAGCGTGATGGGGTAAGAACATCCCTGCCGGCCAAACCCTCCCCTGACCTGGATGACGCTGGGCCAATTGCGCGCTGTCTTATGGGAATCTCGGTCGCGGCCGGCTGTGACAATCGGGACCGAACCAGGATCTCTAGTGGCAGAGCTAACACTGCGATGCAGTGCCTTAGACCACTGCGCCACTCGGGAGGTCCAGCCCATAGAAAGTAATTAAATAACACATTCTTAAATGGCAAAAAGGAAACTAGGTTTTGACGTCTGTCCAAAACCTAGGAGATATTAAAAAAACAACGGAGAAAAAGAAGTCTTGACATTCGTAGAGCAAAATGGAGAATCTCCCCTTTCTACAGTGGGGTCCCATTTAGTTTGTAGCCCAAACGGTGCGGACGCTACCAAACAGAAGTTGGCACATTGGTAGAATTCGGATGAGTCTCCTGATGCTTGTGGGGGTCGTAGAGCAAAACGGAGATCACCTTCGTGTTCATGAGTCCCTTTTCCATAGTTGTCGTAATAGTTTGAACACTACAGACGTTTACACGAGCAGACCGATTTAAAAAAAATATATATATACATATATATATATATTTTTTTATGTGTGTGGTTGTGATTATATAATTGTATTTATATTTTGGTGGATATCTCATGGTCTGACAAACACCACTCTGCTACCTTTAACCGCAGATGCGGAAGTGCGACACTGGCTGAAGAGGTGGATTGAGACTCATCCAATGCAAAAAACAATATCTAGCTTAAACTGACTGATTTTGATGGATAATTTTATGTAACACAGATTGACGCACTGGTGTGTCAATCAACTCTAGGGGGTTAAGTAACATTTATAACCCTATGCATCAAGTATTGTTTGTCCTATACTGTTTTTTTTCCTCATTGGTCTTTCTCTACATCTGTGGCTGTGTAGGAAGGTCCGTGGTCGCCAGCGTCCTCCAGCTCCCCACACAGCTCAGGGGCATCGGGGGAAAGTGGAAGCGGCGGCAGCTCTGGGGGGGCCAGCTGGGGAGACGGAGGCAATGACCTGCACACCATCCACACGTTTGTCCACAAGGCTCGTGCCAACAAGGGTAAGAGCATGCGCCACATGCACTCGGACAGCTCCCTGCTGGACAAGATGCGGCTGAAAGACTCTTTGTACGACAGCCAGGCTGCCAGCAAGGCAGAGCGCAAGAAGGACAAAAAGCTCAAAAAGTTGTCAATGGGTTCTGCCATTGGTGGCCCGGCTGACAGCGGGAGCAGTGGCGGTGAGAAGAGGGCCCGCATCAAGCGCAGCAAAAATCCCAAGCAGCCCAAAGCCCTCAAGAAGCTTAAGAGCTCGGCCACCCAAAGCGAGACAGACTCTGAGACCGGCCACGCCCACCCCGGGGAGCGCTCGGTCCAAGAGCACCTGACAGGGCACAGTGTCTCCTCCCCAGGGATGCAGGGGCTGGCCAAGATGCAGTCAGGGATGCAGGGGCTGGCCAAGATGCAGGCGGAGGAGTCCAACCGGGACGCAGAGATAAGTTCGAGCGAAGGTGAGACATGGATAGCCGACGAGGACATCATGGTGGAGTCAGGTAAGAGATTTCATACTGACCACACCATGGACAAGAAAGCACAAATATTTTTGTTGCTGAAAATGTGTGTGCCCTGTCATTTCCACACAAAAAAGCCTGATTACTTCACTTCAGCTTTTCTAAGTGTATGGCTACTGTTTCCTGGCAATATGCTTTGCTGCTTGGCTTACAATGGCTCGATATTAGTGCCCTGACCTGTTCCCTGAGGTCTAAACCAGAGGCTCATACGAGGTTTGATTTCCTTGGGCATAAATAAGGGAAAATGTGGTATTTTAATTTGAATCTGCTTGGTAACTATATGTACCTTTTTTGTATTTGTTATAAGTCACTGAGGAATAATTAATGGGTCATAATTATGTAAATCTGCTGTTTCTATGTAGTTCCTCAGTAAACACCAAGTAATTAGGGGGCCATAAATTAAAACCTCTGTAAACAAACAGTTGAAGAGCTTTTTCTTTTTGAAAACCTTTGCCCCTGTAAGGTGCCCACTGAACCCATCCCTGTTTGTCCCACTGAGGTGCCCCCTCTTACCTCTCTTCTCCCTCCTTCCCCGCCCAGGTGATGACTCTTGGGACTTGATCACCTGTTACTGCGGCAAGCCGTTTGCGGGGCGACCGATGATCGAGTGCAACCAGTGCGGAGTGTGGGTCCATCTGTCATGCGCCAAGATCAAGAAGTCCAACGTCCCTGACATCTTTTACTGCCACAAGTGCAGGGACACGCGACGGTCGGGGCCAAAGAAAGACCCCTAAAGATAGAGGGGTGAGAGGGACAAAATCCCTCTTATATCCCTTTTCAATCTACCCATTTTTTCTGTGTACTATTACAACCAAGTTCTTTTCTGCAATGCCAACAGCTGATTGTTAACCCTCATCTGGACGGCAACTGTATTGTTAGTTTTTTTCTAGGTGTTTTTTTTGACAATCACCATCCCCACTTATTCATGTAGGTTCTTTGTCACGTTCTGCCTCTGTGAAAACTGTACTAAAACAGGAAGACATTGGAAGGAGATCTTTTTATTATCTGTAACATACAAATAGACACTCTTTTGCTCAGTAGTCTTACTAAATTGAGACTGGCTTCCTTTTTCTTTTCTTCATTGAAATGCTAAGGCAACCATACAGAGATCCATTTCCTGGCTTTTACATTAGGTCATAGCATAAGGTGCATGACAAGGTATAGATAATTATTTATTTAGGACATTTGATGGGCTGCTTTTCTGTCAACGTTCAAAGGAAAAAGCTAGTATTTTATAATGGTACATCCACTTTAGTCAGACCCTCTAACCAATGTTCAATGTGACTGCCACACCATGGCAGAGGCACAACCCCTTTCATTATCTGAAAAGAAAACAAACATGTTTGTTTTTGTCCATAAGTTTCTCTTTTTAGGTCTAGAAAGGGTCTCTCGTGTTGTTTTTTTTGCTACTTTTTTCTTATGTAAGCTTTCAATTTTGGCATTTGTTTATTAGTTTCTGTCTATTACACTCAGTACCGCTTGCCACAGTGTTAAGCCCCTATAGGATTTCTCTCATCAGAGGTTTTCTGATTGAAACAATACCATATCAAATTTGTCATGTTCAATCTATTCCATAGAAATATGCACAAACTTGTTGCACAACAGTGCACTAAAAGTCAAGCCCAAACCAAACACCCCTTTTTTTGTGGTTATTTCATTTGAAAGTTAATTGCTTTTGGCAATTGCTAATACACTAACTTTTAAACTAAGGGCTGTGCTGTAAAGTTTTTAGATCCAGCCCATAACCAGTCAATATATTTTTTTTTTAAATACATTTTTTTTTTGTCAACTGGTGCAGTATAAGCTTTGAGGAGTGGGTCAACATCTGCTACATCACCACTTGATTACTTTGAGTTCCCTCTGCATGACATTGGAATACCATGACTACCCTTTGGTTGCAGTTTGACTTGGCGACAGACTTCCTCCAATGCTTGTTCTGTGCTTTTTTTGTTGTTTTTATTCACATTTGTGCGTTTTGTTTTTCATTAGAGACTTCTGGTTTGGGAGATTGATGTGATTGTTGTAAACTGTCGTGATGGAAAAAGTTGGAGCCACTTCACCTTGTAGAAGTGGCTTGAACATCTTTTTGCATGAATGGTTGTAAAATATATATTTTGTATTTCTTTCATGTTAACATTTTTTGTTTGTTTAAAAGTTCAGAAAACGCTAGTTGAGATTTGCTTCCAAATCAGAGAACATACAAATCCCTCACCCTCATAATTCTCATTTGTGAAACAAAGTAGACTGTTTGTATTGTACAGAAAAGTAAGTTGATATCACCAGAGTTGTGGCAGGTCCTTTTATGTTGGTTGGTTTTACCTTGCTTTTTTTGTTGGTGGGAGAGTCATGTTTAGTCCCCAAAAAGCAAATGCACTCTCTCCACCACCCTTCCCTTCGATTCTCTGTATATACCCTGTTCTTCGATAACTGTACATATTTGAAAGTGAAAAGAGAGGAAAAGAAAGCCTAGCAGATGTTATATTTTCAGCCTCTGGTATTGTTTTTCTTTAACTGTAGCTTGAAAAATAAAATCTTTTTTGGGGATCACCTGTTCTCTTATTTTTCCCCAATATATGTGACTTCGGTAAATATAAGGAATGCATTTTATTGATGTTAGGCACACACAATGTTTGTTGTTGTACATACACAACCACTAGAGGGTGTTCAGTCAACATCTAAGCAGGTTAAATATCTTAAATATAAATAAATATTAACATGCTTTCAAACCTATTTGTGGGAATTCATCTTTACAAAACAACCAACTAACATTCACAATGAATTCTGATTTGAACCGTAAAGTCAGCATTGGATGAGTGGAGATAATTCAGTAAAATATTCCCAGTAGTCTTCTGGTTCATCCTGCAACACAAATGGATACAATTAAGCCAGTTCACCAGTAAAGGATGGTCAGTCCTCCCTGTTCTGTATTCTCACCTTTCTGCTCTGCTGGTTGGATGCTTCCAATAGAATCCAGAGGAATTGTTGCCTTCCCCCTGGAGTGACGGACAAATCAAAGAGAAAGATATTAAATAATTCAGACTGGACTTGTTTGGTGGCTAAAGTGATGTACATTTCGCTACACTTACATCAGTGGCTACTCCTGGTCTCAATGTTACATTATCACCCACTCCTCGATTGTCTCACCTCTTGTCCTTGGGTTTGCCGTGATGATGGGTGGAGATATGTTCCATGGGGTCAGGGGTGTGTTACCGAGGGGCGTTGGTGGCAGACTTGGAACGGCATTCTTCCCAGTCCCGGGGTTGTCTCCCAGCGGGGAAATGAAGGTGATGTCAGAGAGCTCAGACAGGTGTGGGAAGAACTCTTGGTCCAGCCAATTCACATCCTGAGGAGACAGGGAGGACATATTCAATCACACTGCATGTGATAACGATAGTTCATATAATACTATTGATCTACACTAAGTGTACAAAACATTAGGAACAATCCACTTCAATCAGTGTAAATTAAGTGGAGGAGATGGGTTAAAGAAGGATTTTTAAGCATTGACACCACAAGACATGGATTGTGTATATGTGCCATTCAGAGGGTGAATGGGTCAAGTTTAAGTGGCTTTGAACGGGGTATGGTAGTAGGTGCTAAGCACACCGGGTTCAGTGTGTCAACAGTTTCCAGTGTGTATCAAGAATGGTCCACCACCCAAAGGACATCCAGCCAACTTGACACAACTGTCGGAAGCATTGGAGTCAACATGGTTCAGCATCCCTGTGGAACACTTTAAACACATTGTGATATTTAACAATTTATCAACTTCTTATAGAGGATGAGTATCATTCTTTTGTTCACTTGAGTTTCTGAATAAGTAACACAATCAAAATATACTGAAATAGCTCAAATTCTGATATCATCCAAAAACATACAAGTTGGAAAAACACACAGTCAATGAAAGGAGGGCTACCAAAAGTGTACTTGTTAGAAGTGAATTTATGTAATTTCTTTCCTTCTTAATGCATTTGAGCCAATCAGTTGTGTTGTGACAAGGTAGGGGTGGTGTATTGAAGAAAACCCTGTTTGGTAAAGACCATGTCTATATAATGGCAAGAACTTCTCAAAGAAGCAAAGAGAAATGACAATCCATCATTACTTTAAGACACGAAGGTCAGTCAATACAGAAAATATCAAGAACTTTGAATGTTGCTTCAAGTGCAGTCATAAAAACCATCAAGCACTATGATGAAACTGTCTCTCATGAAGACCACCACAGGAAAGGAAGACCCAAAGTTACCTTTGCTGCAGAGGATAAACTCATTAAAGTTACCAGCCTCAGAAATTGCAGCCCAAATAAATGCTTCACAGAGTTCAAGTAACTGACACATATCAACATCAACTGTTCAGAGGAGACTGCGTGAATCAGGCCTTCATGGTCGAATTGCTGCAAAGAAACCACTACTACAGGACACCAATAATAAGAAGAGACTTTCTTGGGCCAAAGAACACGAGCAATGGACATTCGATCGGTGGAAATCTGTCCTTTGGTCTGATGAGTCCAAATATGAGATTTATGGTTCTAACCGCCTGGTCTTTGTGAGACGCAGAGTGGGTGAACAGATGATCTCTGCATGTGTGGTTCCCACCAAGAAGCATGGAGGAGGAGGTGTGATGGTGCTTTAATGGTGACACTGTCAGTGATTTATTTAGAATTCAAGGCACACTTAACCAGCATGGCTACCACAGCATTCTGCAGCGATACGCCATCCCATCTGGTTTGCACTTATCATTTGTTTTTCAACAGGACAATGACCCAACACACCTCCAGGCCATGCAAGGGCTATTTGAGCAAGAAGGAGAGTGATGGGGTGCTGAATCAGTTGACCTGGCCTCCACAATCACCCGACCTCATCCCAATTGAGATGGCTTGGAATGTATCAGAACTCAGGATAATACTCAGATGCAGACAGCTAAAGTCACAGATGTTTATTG
Organism: Oncorhynchus masou masou; assembly: GCF_036934945.1. Taxonomy (NCBI): domain Eukaryota; kingdom Metazoa; phylum Chordata; class Actinopteri; order Salmoniformes; family Salmonidae; genus Oncorhynchus; species Oncorhynchus masou. The sequence continues at coordinate 27,471,555 of NC_088234.1, read as the reverse complement.
ACCCAAACAGGGGGCACGCAAAAGACAGGTCAAAGGCAGGCAGAGGTCCATAATCCAGGACAGAGTCAATAAGGTACAGAACAGCAGATGGGCTCGGGGTCAGGACAGGCAGAGGTTCGTAAACGGGTCAGAGTCAGGCAGGAACAGAACGGCAGGCAGGCTCGGTGTGTCCAAACTTTTGACTGGTACTGTATAACATTCTATTAGTTGCAATAATTTTGAACACAGCGTTGTTTTGAGGATCAGTTCATAAACCATGTGCCATGGAATCGGTACATCGGAAATCTCTTCCCAACTATTTTGTCATCTATATGGGACAGGTGTACATTTTTGGTCCTTATACCAGACTGGTATACTTTTCTATTTATCAACATTTTCTTTAGCCAATTTTGGTCTTTAATGCTGGGCCGACAGACAACTTCCTTACTTTCTCCCCTTTCCTCTTCCATTTTTGCGATAATGCTGCAATTAGTTGGTTGTATTTTTGAGTAGAGCAGACATTTCCACATTTTGTTAGTTACATGCGTGACATAACTTCACCAGTCCCATTTATGATAGAATTTACATTACTTGTTACTAGTAATGCTTTTATTGTTTTAGAAACATTACAAAGCATGCTCAGCCATTTTTGTGTGTTTTGTTGCAGTAATTTGAGCAACAAAATATATATTTTGTCTGGTAAAAATGAGGGCGTGCGGGCAGGCGGGCAGGCGGGCAGGCAGGGAGGCAGGCAGGCAGGCAGGCAGGCAGGCAGGCAGTGATAGCATCAGGTCAGTCTATGCGGTGTGTGTGGCCAACTGGAAAACCTGACGACCTTGTCTCGCTTAATTTCAGCATTGGATTGTGACCTCCAACCACGCACACACTCTACCCCCATACACATAAATATGAAACAATGGGAAGATAGTGAACGAGGGAGGGAGATAGAGGAGGGGGCCAAAGGGCCTTGCATGGAGCGTACGAAAGGTCTGACACATTTTCACTTTTCCTCTTTTCCTGACCATGTCCCAAGTATTTATATTCTGGGGCTGTTAGAACGACCAAACATAGACTCTAGAACAAGTGCTGATTGATCTCCATGCAAAAATAAACCAACGGCCCTGCCTACTCTATGTGGTCCCTGATAGGCCCGCCTGGTAGTATGTCAACAGGGGCATACTACCACCTTACTTATCACAGAGCTATGGAGACACAACGTGGGGTATCGCTTGTTACTACCAGTGTGTCTATGTGTGTGTGTGGTTGACCCGTGCTCGACTCAGATCAACTCTTCCACCCAAATGTCTGTGTTTTACTGTAAGTGTGTGTCCAGCATGACTTCCCCATGCTTCCCCACCCCCCGTCTGCTGCTCTATAAGTATCCAGCATGACAGTGTGTGCCAAATTTAGACCAAGAGCTGATATATTACAGAGCATGCATGTCTCTGCTCTCAATATCACTGATAATGAAATCCAAGATGAGTCAACATGAGACAAAGTATTACTGGACATTATTATTATACACAATAAGTAATATGTTCTAGGTAATAGGCCAACTACAGTATTTGGGCTACATACAGTGGCTTCGGGAATGTATTCAGACCCCTTGACTTTTCCACATTTTGTTACATTACAGCCTTATTATTTCCATTGATCATCCTTGAGATGTTCCTACAACTTGATTGAAGTCCACCTATGGTAGATCCAATTGATTTGACATGATTTGGAAAGGCACACGCCTGTCTATATAAGGTTCCACAGTTGACAGTGCATGTCAGAGCAAAAACCTTCCAGAAGTACAACCATCTCTGCAGCACACCTCCAATCAGGCCTTTATGGTAGAGTGGCCAGGCAGGAGCTACTCCTCAGTAAAAGGCACATGACAGCCCGCTTGGAGTTTGCCAAAAGGCACCTAAAGACTCTCAGACCATGAGAAACAAGATTCTCTGGCCTGATGAAATCAAGATTAAACTCTTTGGCCTGAATGCCAAGCATCATGTCTGGAGGAAACCTGTCACCATCCCTACTGTGAAGCATGGTGGTGGCAGCATCATGGTGTGGGGGTGTTTTTCAGCGGCAGGGACTGGGAGACTAGTCATGATCGAGGCAAAGATGAACAGAGCAAAGTAAAGATGGATCCTTGATAAAAACCTGCTCCAGAGGGCTCAGGACTTCAGACTGGGGCGAAGTTTCACCTTCCAACAGGACAACAACCCTAAGCACACAGCCAAGACAATGCAGGAGTGGCTTCGGGACAAGTCTCTGAATGTCCATGAACCCGATCGAACATCTCTTGAGAGACCTGAAAACAGCTGTGCAGCAACGCTCCCCATCCAACTTAACAGAGCTTGAGAGGATCTGCAGAGAATAATGGGAGAAACTACCCAAATACAGGCGTGCCAAGCTTGTAGCATCATACCCAAGAAGACTTGATGCTGTAATTGCTGCCAAAGATCCTTCAACAAAATACTGAGTAAAGGGTCTGAATACTTATGTAACTGTGATATTTCTGTTTTTTTTATGCTTCTTAAATTAGCAAAACAATTCTAATAACTTGTTTTTGCTTTGTCAATTTATTTAAATAACTGTGTTGTTGTAGTGGGGACCGTAACATTAGCAACTCTAAAAAAGTATACTTTAGGTTAAATGTTTTAATATATTTTGTCATTTTTTATTTGTATGTTTAGCTCACAAAATATCATTTAAAACTATGCATGTATAAATCATTGAGTCAACTGCTCAGTGGGTGTAAGATTTAACAGCCGACATCGTCCTCTTGTGGGTGGATATTGCTTCGACGTCAAAGTTCCAAAAATTAACATGACGTAGTAAGTTAATGAAAACCTGTCGAAATTAAACAACTACACGACGACTTAATTTTGATAGGATTCTGAAGGAATCAAATTGCTTTCGCTGTAAAAAAATGTTTCACCTATTATGATGAGGATTCGCACTACCGTACATTTTAGTTAGCTCTGGTCCAGGGCTACATCGTAGCAGCTGTCGGAAGAGCGTCGCCATAACGTTGAACTTTACAGTGCGCATTAATACAGATGTGCACTTCCAGAAATTATTATTGTCTGCTGAAAGTTGTCGGGCCGTTCACAGTGTCATTTCTATCACATATAAGTATTTGCCTATATTTAACTACCCTCTTGGCTAAAATCCCGTAAAAGGGTGCATCAACAATTAGATACATCTTGTGACAGCCAGTAAAGGGGCGGAGATTATGCACAAACTACACAGAAATGACAGCAACGCTTGTAGTTTTCGTATGATACAAAGACAAGTTGTTTAGCCGATCGTTAATTTTACGCCTGCTACATTAGTTTACTGATAGGCAAATAAGACCGTCAAAGCAAGTAGGATTCTTCACGTTCTCCTCGGTTCTTCTGGTCAAGAACCACCAAACAACAAGCAATTCCTTTTTGGTTTAAGGAAAGGTAAGAGATTCCTGCCATCTTCCTTCCATTACTTTCACGAAACTAAAGAAAACGCACAGCAACAGGCCAGAAAAGTTGTTAGTTATTCAACATGATTGAAAACATTAGGCCACAATTTTTTATTTTAGAGTGTTTGTAGTGATATTGAGCAGTGGGAAACTTAGCCTATTCTACAGTGTTTATGTATGGATGCTTAGTAAAAGATTAATATATTATCCTGTTATAGGCTATTCAAGATTATTTACCCATCCCCATTGAATGATGACAGTGAGGTATGATCAAAGATGGTGGGTAAATTAAGATCGTTTACCATAACAAAAGGGTCAGTTCTGGTCCACTTAACTGCGTGTGTCTCCCATAGACACCAATGCAAGAACCGCTGGGTCTGGTCTACTTAGTTCATTGACATTCATTGAACCAGAAAACAACAACGAGTGGGTTGTCGCTTCCTCTTCTGTCTCAGGTATGATGACAAGAAACAAACCCACAGAGAGGATTGGTAGGGCTCGTAATTCAAGGTTATTGTGCTTGGAATATATACTCTGAATCATCTAAAACCATGTTTATAAGATGGTTACTTTGGATCCTGGATTACTGTATTGTGAAAATAACTAGTTAACTCAATGTATGTGACTGGAATAATATACAAAGTGGAAAATGCCTGATCCCTGACTTAGCTCACATCCCTGACTTAGCTCTGACTCCTGACTTAGCCCACATCCTCTATACATCTCAAAGCAAAATAAACTGAAATGCTTATTGGGTGTGTTGTATTGTGTATCAAACAAGTTGCATAACCACATGCATTGATGCACGTTTCAGATTTTATGTTGGATAATGTGAAAGGAGAAAGTTTTTTTTATTTTATAGCAGTCTTATTGTGAATGGATTGTTTGGAATGGTGGCCATGTTTTAGTGTCGTTCTCTCTCTCATTCACAACAACCCTGCTCTCTCTGCTCTTTTTTTTATTTTATTTTTTATTTTTTTACAGCCCATGACCACTGACCATTTTATTTGTGTCTCCATAGAGACTACGGCAGTGGACAAGAGAGGAGGTCCTCCTGCTATCCACTGTGCGTCCACTAACTAAGTGATCATGTCAGCCCCAGGTAAATGGCTTCTACACCACTGTTGATGTTGATATCATATTATACTGGGGTTGCTGTTTGCCCCTTGGTATTGCACCACAAGGATTTGTATAATGCTATTATTCCAATGTATTCGAGATAGGAATTTGAAACCAGAGCTTGGCTTGGCATGTAAAAGGCTGACTATGTTGATGTAAGCTTTGAAGATTATTTGGATAATGACGTGGAAAATGAGCTCGGACCATTTTTGACTGATTTTTAAAGAACCTTTCTTCCTTGCAGTTTCCATTGAATGAGTGGTGCAGTGTTTTGGGAATCCATTGGTGTTTATCAATATGGCCCTCCTTTTGTTATGCAAACAGTTATTTCCTTAATGCAGATATCCAATGCACATCATGAGCCTTAATAACACCAGTTCAAGCTCCCCACATATTTGCATCCATAACTCCATATACATGTGTAGATGTTTGTCAATATGAATATATTTATGATACCCACTGTTTGTATTTCCTCCTATAGGTTACCCATCCTCTCACCAGGGTCCTGGAAGTTACTCCACGGCACCCTACCCTGTTCCTCATGGTGGGTATGGTGAGCCTAACCATGCTCCCCCACCGGTTGGCTTCCATATGGGCTACAACCAACAACAACCCCACCCAGGCCAGCCTGTGATGTACCAGCCTGTGCCCATGCCCGAATATGGGGTACCTCAAATGGGCCCCAGCCCAGGCTATGGTGGTCCCATGCCTGGGCCCAGATACGGTGCACCTCAGATGGGCCCCAGCCAAGGCTATGGTGGTCCCATGCCTGGGCCCGAGTACGGTGTACCTCAGATGGGCCCAGGCTATGGTGGTCCCACGCCTGGGCCTGAATACGGTGCACCGAACTCAGGCCCTCCTGCAGCCATCTCCCCAGCCCCTGCAGCAGTTGTGCCTGTTGGAGTTCCACCTGGTCTGGAGTACCTAACACAGGTAGGTTTGCTTGGGAAGAGTAGCACAACAGGCTGTCAAGTACATTTTCACAAACATCATCTGTTATCACTGTGTAATCTTTGTGTTTTTCTTCCATGCGCTCTCTTTCTCCCTATCTCTCACACTCTCTTCTGTGTGTTTTTCAGATTGACCAGATCCTTATACACCAAAAAGTGGAGTTGCTGGAAGGTGAGCTTGCTCGTCTTATCTGAGAAACGAAGTAAAGACATTGTAAAAATCAATAAATCATGAGAAGAAAGTGACCAACACCGACCTACTGTTTTCATGTTTACGTTCCTGCATTTCTGTCCTCTCACCATCCCCTCTTCCTTCTCCTCCCTCCGTTCCCCTCTCCTCAGCGTTCATTGGCTTTGAGACCAACAACCAGTACGAGATCAAGAACAGCCTGGGTCAGAAGATCTACAAGGCCAAGGAGAAGAACGACTGCTGCACACGCAACTGCTGCGGTGCCCTGCGTAGCTTCGACATGAAGATCAAGGACAACACGGACCGCGAGGTCATCCGCCTCATACGTCCCTTCCGCTGTGCCTCCTGCTGGTGCCCCTGCTGCCTGCAAGAGGTACAATGGGGCGCTGAACCCTGAGACAAATATTTGACTGCTTTGACTATGTAAATGCGACACAAATCAGGAAAAACAATATAAAATCATCATACTGAGTCTTAATGTGTTAGAGGAGTAAAGGGACAGGTCACCTAAAATGCAATTGGTTTATCAGGTCAGCATTAGCATTGCCATACAACTGTATGAATTACAGATTAATGATGCTAATGCTAAGTTAATGCTGGTAATAAATGCATGCAAACTGTTGTACTGCAAGCCATTTTGGACTGTCCTACAAACTCCCTAGACCGTGCTTTGTAAAGAGTTATGAATGACACTGAATGGTCCTTTGTCAGTCTGACCCCTCTCCCAGACAGTCTTGATCTGGTGCCATCACTTCATCTTTATGCTGTCTCTATTGACTCACGTTTGCTGGCAGCCTGCCTACAGTATAGTGGCCTTCACGGGTCCAAACAGTTGGACCCATAGCTAAATGGACCTTGGGCTTTTCCATCCGGACCCAATATAAAAATTTTAAATATAGAGAGAGACCTGTTCTAAACTCACCTGGGGACAATTTTTAAGCTACTTTATTAACCAGAGCTGATCAAGCGCAAGGTAGCGAGAGGTGTGCTTTAGTATGGGCTGTGCTGTATGTGTCTAGTCTACTTTGAGTGTGACTGAGTAACATGGGGAACAGGGAGGAGAGACTAGTGCTATAGTCGACTAATAGCTGCTATAGCTAGGTTATTTGTCATCCAATATGATCACATAATACCTGTCTTGACTGAATCAAACCGGGGGAAGCTAGTTAACCAAGCTATCTAGCTAGCTGAGCTAATTGAGGCTGCATGAGCTTTCTCGCCCCACACAGTTTGTTTTTTTTATTTTATTTTACTAGGCAAGTCAGTTAAGAACAAATTCTTATTATCAATGACTGCCTAGGAACAGTGGGTTAACTGCCTGTTCAGGGGCAGAACGACAGATTTGTACCTTGTCAGCTCGGGGATTTCGAACTTGCAACCTTTCGGTTACTAGTCCAACGCTCTAACCACTAGGCTACCCTGCCGCCCCAGTTACAAACAACAACTCCATTCTGAATATAAAGAAGCAGCCTACCTGTTGGCCCTTGGTTATTGTAGCCTATCCTTATCCTTTAACTTTTAATTCCACCTTCCATTGATTAGATATCTCCTCCCTTTTGACGCACACGGAGGCTCTGCTATTATTCCTCGGCGTACACATCACAGACAAACTGAATTGGTCCACCCACACAGACAGCATCGTGAAGAAGGCGCAGCAGCGCCTCTTCGACCTCAGGAGGCTGAAGAAATTTGGCTTGTCACCAAAAGCACTCACAAACTTCTACAGATGCATAATCGAGAGCATCCTATTGGGCTGTATCACCGCCTGGTACGGCAACTGCTCCGCCCACAACCGTAAGGCTCTCCAGAGGGTAGTGAGGTCTGCACAACGCATCACCGGGGACAAACTACCTGCCCTCCAGGACACCTGCACCACCCGATGTCACAGGAAGGCCATAAAGATCAAGGACAACAACCACCCGAGCCACTGCCTGTTCACCCCGCTATCATCCAGAAGGCGAGGTCAGTACAGGTGCATCAAAGCTGGGACCGAGAGACTGAAAAACAGCTTCTATCTCAAGGCCATCAGACTGTTAAACAGCCACCACTAACATTGAGTGACTGCTGTCAACACACTGACTCAACTCCAGCATCTTTAATAATGGGAATTGATGGGAATTGATGTAAAATACTAGCCACTTTAAACAATGCTACTTAATATAATGTTTACATACCCTACATTATTCATCTCATATGTATACATATATACTGTACTCTATCATCTACTGCATCTTTATGTAATACATGTATCACTAGCCACTTTAACTATGCCACTTTGTTTACATACCCTACATTACTCATCTCATATGTATATACTGTACTCGATACCATCTACTGCATCTTGCCTATGCTGCTCTGTACCATCACTCATTCATGTATCTTTATGTACATATTCTTTATCCCTTTACACTTGTGTATAAGGTAGTAGTTTTGGAATTGTTAGTTAGATTACTCGTTGGTTATTACTGCATTGTCGGAACTAGAAGCACAAGCATTTTGCTACACTCGCATTAACATCTGCTAACCATGTGTATGTGACAAATAAATTTGATTTGATAGACCATTGTCGCTTTGATGACTTACAGTATGATTGGTCAACAACAACAAGCTACACGTGCCACTCTCGTGAAAAGCAAATAGCAGCAGCATAAGTGGTACAATTTCAGCAGCAGTTGCGTTCGGATCTGTATAGGTCCTTCTGGACGAGTCAGTTGTAATTATACATGACCATCATATCAGATGCGACGCAGACCTGTGTTGATATTTAGAATTCTGGATCTGGAACCGTTCGTGTCCCGGATTGGGTCTCTGGTATTTGTGTACAGGTGGATTTGTGAAGACCTCTACTACAGAACATTCCCATGAGACGTGAAGGTCCCTTATGACTGCAGTTTCACACAATTATTCAGCATCTATGGAGACCTCAAATTAATTTATATAGCCCTTCGTACATCAGCTGATATCTCAAAGTGCTGTACAGAAACCCAGCCTAAAACCCCAAACAGCAAGCAATGCAGGTGTAGCAGCATGGTGGCTAGGAAAAACTCCCTAGAAAGGCCAAAACCTAGGAAGAAACCTAGAGAGGAACCAGGCTATGAGGGGTGGCCAGTCCTCTTCTGGTTGTGCCGGGTGGAGATTTTCAAATGTTCATAAATGACCAGCATGGTGAAATAAAAATAATCACAGTTGTTGTCGAGGGTGCAGCAAGTCAGCACCTCAGGAATTAATGTCAGTTGGCTTTTCATAGCCGATCATTAAGAGTATCTTTACCACTCCCGCTGTCTCTAGAGAGTTGAAAACAGCAGGTCTGGGACAGGTAGCACGTCCGGTGAACAGGTCAGGATTCCATAGCCGCAGGCAGAACAGTTGAAACTGGAGCAGCAGCACAGCCAGGTGGACTGGGGACAGCAAAGAGTCATCATGCCAGGTAGTCCTGAGTCCTAGGGCTCAGGTCCTCCGAGAGAAAGAGAGAATTAGAGAGAGCATACTTAAATTCACACAGGACACCGGATAAGTCAGGAGAAGTACTCCCGATATAACAAACTGATCCTAGCCCCCTGACACAAACTATTGCAGCATAAATACTGGAGGCTGAGACAGGAGGGGTCAGGAGACACTGTGGCCCCATCCGATGATACTCCCGGACAGGCCCAAACAGGAAGGATATGACCCCACCCACTTTGCCAAAGCACAGCCCCACACCATGAGAGGGATATCTTCAACCACCAACTTACCATCCTGAGACAAGGCCGAGTATAGCCCACAAATATCTCCGCCACGGCACAACTCAAGGGGGGGCACCAACCCAGATAGGAAGATCACGTCAGTGACTCAACCCACTCAAGTGACGCACCCCTCTGAGGGACAGCATGAAAGAGCACCAGTAAGCCAGTGACTCAGCCCTTGTAATAGGGTTAGAGGCAGAGAATCCCAGTGGAGAGAGGGGAACCGGCCAGGCAGAGACAGCAAGGGCGGGTTGTTGCTCCAGAGCCTTTCCGTTCACCTTCACACTCCTGGGCCAGACTACACTCAATCATATGACCCACTGAAGAGATGAGTCTTCAGTAAAGACTTAAAGGTTGAGACCGAGTCTGCGTCTCTCACATGGGTAGGCAGACCATTCCATAAAAATGGAGCTCTATATGAGAAAGTCCTACCTCCAGCTGTTTGCTTAGAAATTCTAGGGACAATTAGGAGGCCTGCGTCTTGTGACCGTAGCGTACGTGTAGGTATGTACGGCAGGACCAAATCAGAAAGATAGGTAGGAGCAAGCCCATGTAATGATTTGTCAAATCTCTCAAATTTTTCAAATCTCTCCAAAAACCAGACTGAATCATTTCGTATACATTTTTTGTCTTCAGGAAGGCAGTGAGTTGCTGTGCAACAGCTTTTTCTAACATTGTTGAGAAGAATGGAAGATTCGATATAGGCCGATAGTTTTTTATATTTTCTGGGTCAAGGTTTGGCTTTTTCAAGAGAGGCTTTATTACTGCCACTTTTAGTGAGTTTGGTACACATCCGGTGGATAGAGAGCCATTTATTATGTTCAACAAAGGAGGGCCAAGCACAGCCCCACAGTTACCATGTGAAGCATATTATCTTTGTCATGATAGCGATTGCTACGCCAATATCAGACACCAATGCACTCATCAAATTAGTGTCATATTACCTGCTGAAGCGAGCTTTACAGTAAGCCAAGCACATGCTATTTAAAGCCACAGTGTACAGACGAAGCCTATTATAAACATGGTCAAATACCTTTCAAATGTTGTGTCCCTCAGCTCGAGGTCCAAGCCCCGCCTGGCACCACCATAGGCTATGTGTCCCAGGACTGGAACCCCTGCGTGCCGAAGTTCTCCATCAAGGGGGCCAACAAGGAGACCGTAATGAAGCTGGAGGGACCCTGCTTCGCCTGCAACTGCTGCGGGGACGTCAACTTCAAGGTAAGGGGTCATGAACCGAGGGTGAAAGCGCTGGTCCAATGTGAAGCCAATTTTGAGTTTTCGCTTTCTTTGGGTGAAATCAGTTAACCGTCCTATTTAACTAGAACAAACCTCATATTTGACTTTTCTTTTAGACCAGAAAAGATTGGATAAGTTGCGCGTTTTATTGTCTACACACCCATCCAATCCTTTCAGAAGTAGTGATGAGGTGCAGTGGCCAGAAATCTCTGACCCATGTGCTTTTCTGCCGCCCTCGTAGCTGATGGGGGAAGATGGAGGCAAGCCCATCGGCCGCATCAGTAAGCAGTGGAGTGGCCTGATAAAGGAGGTCTTCACCGACACGGACAACTTTGGCATCCAGTTCCCCATGGACCTGGATGTCAAGATGAAGGCTGTGCTCATGGGCGCCTGCTTCCTCATTGTGAGTCCATCCATCTGTTTGAATAAAGATATATTCAAGAAAATGTTAGGTTTTTCTAATTCCAGAGCTTTACAGGCGTAAAGCCTAAAACTGAGCTGATAAGATAAGCAGTTGTTGGAGGAAATTTAATTGACATTTTCTTTCCTCTTCACAGGATTTCATGTTCTTCGAGAAGGTTGGCAACACAAAGCAGCGCAACACCGTCTTCTCATAACGTAGGAAAAGAAAGAAAGACTGAGCCCTTGAGTCAATGCAGTCTGTTTTTCCGATCCCGTTCGGAACCTCCATTTTTTTCAGAATCTATAAGAAACTCCTTCCTTATTCAAAAGCTTAGAGGACACTGCCAATCCCAGAACTCTTTGTGTGAAACACAACATGAGCTTACATTTGAGCCAAAATGCCCTCTCTGGACTGTTTCTGTGTATCCATCCAAATGTAAGAATCAGCAACTGGGCTATGAGACATAGTTGTCTTTAATGGGTTTCTCCACTCTCTGCATGGAATGTGTTTATCTACGGTATGTTTTGTCATATCTCTATTTTCTATTTGTTTTCTATAACATTGATGTGGGGTTCAGAACAGTAGGCTTAATGGAAAAATACCAGTTATATATTAACCTAACTTTACATATTCTTTGCGATTTCTGTTTTGTCTGTGTGCAATGGTATATTTTACATCATGTTATTTGTAAGCCAAATGTATATGTTAATCTATCTATACTTCACCAGCCATGAAATTATTACTGTAGACGTCTAGGTAATTTCATGATTAGTCTAGTACTTTTAAAGAGATTATAGGATTAACACTTGCAATACACTACTATACTAACTGTAGCAGCTGTGGTTGTACTAGCTGCTTTGTTAGATTTTTGTAAGATGACCACGTACACTACCATTCAAAAGTTTGGGGTCACTTAGAAATGTCCTTGTTTTTAAAAGAAAAGCAAATTTTTTTTGTCCATTTTAAAATAGCATCAAATGGATCAGAAATACAGTGTAGACATTGTTAATGTTGTAAATGACTATTGTAGCTGGAAATGGCAGAATTGTAATGGAATATCTACATAGGTGTACAGATGCCCATTTATCAGCAACCAACCCTCCTGTTTTCCAATAGCACGTTGTGTTAGCTAATACAAGTTGATAATTTTAAAAGGCTAATTGATCATTAGAACACCCTTTTGCAATTATGTTAGCACAGCTGAAAACTTTTGTGCTGATTTAAGGAAGCAATACAACTGGCCTTCTTTAGACTCGTTGAGTATCTGGAGCGTCAGCATTTGTCGGTTCGATTACAGGCTCAAAATGGACAGAAACAAAGAACTTTCTTCTGAAACTCATCAGTCTATTGTTTTGAACGGTAGTGTACATAATCATACAAACAGTACACCTGTATTATGATTTATGGTGAAAACTAGAGTAGTTTGAAGGGCCATTAATGGGAGAAGACTAATTCTGACTTGGAATGCTTGTAATAAATTTACATGCTAATGAAATATGGGATATTTGTGGATGGATATGTTTATGTACTCTGAAGTGCTCCTTGTCTTGTCCCATGCTGTATGTGAGACTCTTCAATTGTTTGTTGCCATGCCATAAATAAGAATATACTACAGTATAGGACAACAAGGCTATTTTTTTCCCTGCCTCTTTCTCATGACTCTTTCTGCCTTGAAGCTTTGTTTACAGTGCACTGTTCATGGTCGGTGCTGGTGCTCTGGGGACTGACTCAGTTTTTCCTCTCTCGCCCTCCTTCCTCTAGAGATGGGAGTAAACCATGGGGTTGGATCTGTGCCAATGGACAACAAGTAAAACTGAGTTGAGGCACTGAAAGAGGAAAATAATATAGGAAAGTTGAGGAAGGACAACAAAAACAGAGATGAAGGCAACGGACGACAGAGAGCGAGACTGACAGGAGGAAGTTGAGGTTAAAGAACATAGGGCCAAAAGTTAATTTTAGCTTGATCTGAAAATGTGCTCTGATGTTTCGTATGGAGGGTGTGACGCTGTTGCAGAGCCTGTGGAGTCATGCAGAGGCCAAATCAAGTTCCGTACTGCATAGCCTTGGGTTTCTCAAATTTTGTAACAATGCGGAGGGCTCCATATTGACATGACTGGTTGACTGAAGTTGAGGGCGGGAGGTCCTGTATAAACACAAACTCACTTCCTTGACAACTCCCTTCACAACAGCTCTGCGCTGTTCCGTGGAGCACAATTAGTTAGAATGCACTAACTTCTGCAGAGGCCATACTGTATCACCATAAATGCTGCACGGCCAATTCAAAAGTCAGGTTGACCATGCTAATTGACATAATTTGAGTCAATTGGAGGTGAACCTGTGGATGTATTTCAAGGCCTACCTTCAAACTCAGTGCCTTTTCGCTTGACATGGGAAAATCAAAAGAAATCAGCCAAGACTTCAGACAAAAAATTATAGACCACAAGTCTGGTTCATCCTTGGGAGCAATTTCCAAACGCTTGAAGGTTCATCTGTACAAACAATACTACGCAAGTATATACATCATGGGACCACACAGCCGTCATACCGCTCAGGAAGGCTGTCTCCTAGAGATGAATGTACTTTGGTGCGAAAAGTGCAAATCAATCCCAGAACAACAGCAAAGGACCTTGTGAAGATGCTGGAGGAAACAGGTACAAAAGTATCTATATCCACAGTAAAATTAGTCCTATATTGACATAACCTGAAAGGCTGCTCAGCAAGGAAGAAGCCACTGTTCCAAAACCACCATAAAAAAGCCAGACTATGATTTGCAACTCCACATGGGGACAAAGATTGTACTTTTTAGAGAAATGTCCTCTGGTCTGATGAAACAAAAATGGAACTGTTTGGCCATAATGACCATCATTATGTTTGGAGGAAAATGGGGAGGCTTGCAAGCCGAAGAATACCATCCCAACAGTGAAGCACAGGGGTGGCAGCATCATGTTGTGGGGGTGCTTTACTGCAGGAGGGACTGGTGAACTTCACAAAATAGATGCCAGCATCATGTTGTGGGGGTGCTTTACTGCAGGAGGGACTGGTGAACTTAAATAGATGGCATCATGAGGAAGCAAAATTATGTGGATATATTGAAGCAACATCTCAAGAAATCAGTCTGGAAGTTAAAGCTTGGTCGCAAATGGGTCTTACAAATGGACAATGACCCCACGTAAACTTCCAAAGTTGTGGCAAAATGGCTTAAGGACAACAAAGTCAAGGTATTGGAGTGGCCATCACAAAGCTCTGACCTCAATCCTATAGAACATTTGTGGGCAGAACTGAAAAAACGTGTGCGAGCAAGGAGGCCTACAAACCTGACTCAGTTACACCAGCTCTGTCAGGAGGAATGGGCCAAAATTCGCCCAACTTAATGTGGGAAGCTTGTGGAAAGCTACCCGAAACATTTGACCCAAGTTAAACAATTTAAAGGCAATACACTCAATTAGTATTTGGTTGCATGTAAACTTCTGACCCATTGGGAATGTGATGAAAGAAATAAAAGCTGAAATAAATCATTCTCTCAACTATTATTCTGATATTTCACATTCTTACAATAAAGTGGTGATCGTAAGTGACCTAAGACAGGGAATTTTTACTAGGATTAAATGTCAGGAATTGTGAAAAACTGAGTTTAAATGCATTTGGCTGAGGTGTATGTAAACTTCTGACTTCAACTGTATCCTTATGAACTGCTGTTTAATGGAATGGGATGTCTTTGTTTCAATGTCCACTTGCTTACCACTTAGAATGCATTGACAGTACATTACATAATCCTGAATAGTAAACTAGTATGTACATTGGAATGTAACCATGTGACTGGGAGGAGTAAATAAACTGTTCAGTGAATAAGTGGTGAAGTTGTCGCCAAGAGCGGTCACCCATGGAACAAAGCTTTAGTCTTCATTTTACTTATTGGTGTGTCTCGATAAATAACATGGGTGTGGCCCTCAACGGGGTGGGGTTGTGGATCACAAAAGTGCCTTTACATCCAACTATCTCTAGCTGCACTGTCAAAATGTCTGTGTCCAAAATAGTTTCCTGTTATAGTGCACTACTTTTGGGCGAATAGGGAACCATTTTGGACGTACAAAGTATCTGTCGATGACTTCTCCATTCTTATCATAAAGCATTGAAGTAGTGTCGTATTGCTGTGTTTCATTTTAATATACAATGTTTGATTATTGTATTTTCATTTACTGTACTATTCTGTCTACAATAATATACTATTCGGTGTTTGTGTGTCCAGCATGAACACTATCAAGGAAGCAGCGTTCTAGTGTAATTCGTATTTGTTCATGGGTTGAGTACGGTTTTGACTCTTTATACACTGTTTATGGATGGTGCTCGGTGTGCGCATTAAGAAAATGGGTCAATCATTTAATTTTGTGGCAATGGAAGCTGTTTTGTATCATTTGTGTTTTCCAAATGATAAGGTATTGTTAGACAAAAATACACCTGCACTCAAGTTTCTGTCAAAATAAATGGCAGATTGAAGTTTGTCTTATTCCATCTTGTTCTGAGGGCAGAAACTAATGTGATTGGTTATTTTATTGTTTAGAACAGGTGGAAAGGGTGTGGAATATCTCCAACCTCAGCTAATTTCAAAGTTTGGCTGGGATTGAATCCTAACCGCATAGTAGCGTGCTTAACATTTCGAGGTAATTTCCAATTGAGCAGACATCTACAGCAGTGGTTCTCAAACCTCTCTTCGGGGACCCCCAGATGTTTTACAATTGAGTTGTAGCTCTGAACTTTACACATTTATTTTGGGATCCACCCCTGTAAATGTCATTTGCCTGATGACATGCGAGTGAAGGAGAGCTTCGTTTCATAAAAGGTAATTTTCCTCCAAGTTCCCTCCTGCCTCCTCCACGCATTTTGTATAGTATATCTTTCTGTTTGTATGACATCTGTAAATAATTAGAGGGTGCTCAACCAACGTGAGTTGAGGCGCAAGCTAAAAATGTGTAAACATCATGGGAAAGGAAAAGGCGCAACGCTCGCTCAACATAAAAAAATGGGTTGTTTTATTTATCAAGTTTAAAAGATTGATGCTTTGGGCCTTCAATGGCCTTCTTCAGATGCATTTTGTATGACACTGGCAGTGGTGGAAACGCACAAAATGAGGTTTGAACCATCAACCTAGTCTTCAGGAGGTTGGGATTCAACCCCTGAACCACACACTCTTTAACACCAAGCACATCTCTGTGTAGTTGAGATTGACAAAAAAACTGAAATAATCATGCATTGAACACACAAAAACAATTTCCCATTGAGCCGATTCCCATATGCAGTGGTTGATCTTTAAGAATCTATTGCCTCATCCGTACTTCAATCTAAGTAACATAATAAAAATACCCCATCAAAATTTGTCAGTTGATGCCTCCAGAGTGGTGCAGCAGTCACTACAGACCCAGGTTCAATCCCAGGCTGTGGGAGACCCATGAGGTGGTGCACAATTGGCCCAGCATCATCTGGGTTAGGGGAGGGTTTGGCCGGCCGGCCGGGACTTCCTTGTCTCATTGCGCTCTAGCGACTCCTTGTGGCAGGGCCAGCTGACTTCGGTCACCAGCTGGACAGTGTTTCCTCCAACACATTGGTGCGGCTGGCTTCCGGGCAAGGTCGTGTTTCGGAGGACACATGGCTCTCAACCTTCGACTCTCCCTAGTCCATAGGGGAGTTGCAGCAATGGGACAAGACTGTATCTACCAATTGGGGAGAAAAAGGGGTAAAAGTAAGCAAAATAAAAAATACAATCTGTCAGTTTAAACTAGAGATATACATGTAAGCTTTTTGCATGGGCTGTGTCTCAATCCACCACATCCTTCTATGTCGGCCTTCCGCATCTGCGGTGGAAGGTGACCAACCTATAGCGGTGTTTGTCAGACCATGGTACAAATTCATATTTTAATATTCAGTTCATATCATATTTACCTGTGGGCCACACCCTTAAACCATGCTTTCCACCCCTTTATTTGTATGTGTTGGGTTATAGTTGAGATTATTCTTTACAGAGTCAAGTATATTTGTCCAGGCCTCAATTGTTCCTTGACTAGCCCCATTCGTTCTCGCTGTCAATAATATTCATGTTATAACTTCTAATAGTAACTGTATCCACTTGCAAATTTGGAGAGAGTGAGCCAGCATATTTTTTGCGGCAGTGCTGTCTGCCAGCAGTATTCGTCTATCATTGATTGAGAGATTCAAGGAGCTATCATCTTTAAGTCACATAAAAGATGCAAAGCATTTAATATTTACATTCTTGCACTTCTAAATTAATTTCCTAATTTTGTCCCAGAAACATTTAACTGCAGGGCACTCCCACATCATATGAAGGAATGTGCCTGCCTGACTTATGGGTAGTGGCGGTTCTAGCTTGTATGGCTCCCTGGGAGAACCCCCCCCCCCAACACAATTTGTGTTGATTTGGCACTCGAGCATCCCCCAACACTGTCAACTAAGAGTCAAGACGAAACCAATTCACAAACCAGAAAGAAATGCAACTATGTCTGTGAAACTATATATTCACAGTATTATGAATGAATTGTGGTTTATTTGGTAGCATTTCGTAGTGTGACTGATTGTACTAAGTACATTAGTACTGTACAAAGTTAGAGGTTTGATAGATTCCCCCGCTCCCCCTACCTCGGGCTTCCAGTGGGGAGACCTGAGGTCAACCTACCCCCGCCCACCTCCCCATCTTGCACTTCTGAGTGGGAGACCTTCCCAGGCAGTAGCTCACAAACTAGAATCACGGCGCCCACTCCGACAAGGTTAATTGACCCACAGTCCCACAAGGTGACATGATGTCATTGACGTGACGTGCAAATGAGCAATAGAAAACCGATCATGCAAATTTCACTAATCCAATTGTTTTGTGTGGGCACATTGTGCCGCCCCCAGTAAGATGCCGCCCATGCGACCTATACTTAAATCCGCCACTGCTTATGGGACACAGTGAACATTTGGAGTTGGGGCCAATTACATGGTAAAATCTTTCCTTGAACAAACTTAAAAAGTATAAATTGATGGTTCAGATTATGGGATGCCAAGGTCATATTTTTCCGTATTCTTTTCCAGTTAGAGGGTTGTTCAGATACAAGTAAATCTGTGGACCATACTTTTTTAATGGCTAGCTCACAATATGAGCTTTCCAAAAGTTGTTTATATATTATAGAGACCAGTCCTTTCGGGAGCGCATATAATTTATTTATAAATCCCATCACTGGATGGTTTGGTAGTTGGGTTTCCCAAGGGACTCCATGTAGAGTACAGTGTATTTGTAGAAAATCAAAGGTGATGAATTATGAAAAATGAAACGGTGTGCCTTTAAGAGGTCAACGAATCCAGCGTATATGGACAGTGAGGTATTGAAAATGAGACATAACACAGGAAATATTCATATAACAGTGAAATATAACATTTACTATATTTAACCGGTGTGAAATGTCTAGCAAGTTAGCTGTGAGCGCTAGTAGCGTTTCAACCAGTAACCTCAGTCGCTCCGACACCTTGAAGTAGTTGTTTCCCTTGCTCTGCAAGAGTTGTGGCTTTTGTGGAGCGATAGGGAACGATGCTTCCTGGGTGACTATCGAAGATGTGTTCAGAGGGTCCCCGTTTCTAGCCCAGTTTTGGGCAAGATGAGAGACGGAAGTAAGTCTATTTTACATATGGACAGGGGTGGTCAAAGACATGAACTCCAGTGATTTTAGATGTACAGTATATGTCATTTGGACTGGAAGCTATTGAAAATGAGATATGTATGTGAATTAATAACCATAGCTGTAATGGGATAAATATTTGTAGAAAATCAAAGGGGAGGAATTTTGAAAATATTTAAAGTGTAACTTTTATAAGAGAGGTCATGGAACACATTGCAATTTTCTGTAGACCTGTAGCTAAAATATGGTAGATAGGAAGGTATTGCAAATTAAATGTATCACAGGAGATAGTCATATAAAATCAGTGCAATGAAAATGGCAATTCCAATGGGTGTACTAAGGAGTAGGGTGGTCAGTGAGATAACATCAAGTGGTTTATGTATATGTCATTGGACTGGAAGCCATTGAAAATCAGATACGTACGTGAATTAATAAACACAGCTGTAATTTGATAACTATTTGTAGAAGATCAAAGGGGGGCATGTTGATCAAATCAAAGGTGTACAGTCGTGGCCAAAAGTTTTGAGAATGACACAAATATTAATTTTCACAAAGTCTGCTGCCTCAGTTTGTATGATGGCAATTTGCATATACTCCAGAATGTTATGAAGAGTGATCAGATGAATCGCAATGAATTGCAAAGTCCCTCTTTGCCATGTAAATGAACTGAATCCCCCAAAAACATTTCCACTGCATTTCAGCCCTGCCACAAAAGGACCAGCTAACATCATGTCAGTGATTCTCTCATTAACACATGTGTGAGTGTTGACGAGGACAAGGCTGGAGATCACTCTGTCATGCTGATTGAGTTCGAATAACAGACTGGAAGCTTCAAAAGGAGGGTGGTGCTTGGAATCATTGTTCTTCCTCTGTCAACCATGGTTACCTGCAAGAAAACACATGCCGTCATCATTGCTTTGCACAAAAAGGCCTTTACAGGCAAGGATATTGCTGCCAGTAAGATTGCACCTCAATCAACCATTTATCAGATCATCAAGAACTTCAAGGAGAACGGTACAATTGTTGTGAAGAAGGCTTCAGGGTGCCCAAGAGAGTCCAGCAAACACCAGGACCATCTCCTAAAGTTGATTCAGCTGCGGGATCGGGGCACCACCAGTACAGAGCTTGCCCAGGAATGGCAGCAGGCAGGTGTGAGTGCATCTGCACGCACAGTGTGGCGAAGACTTTTGGAGGATGGCCTGGTGTTAAGAAGGGCAGCAAAGAAGCCACTTCTATCCAGGATAACATCAGGGGCAGAATGATATTCTGCAAAAGGTACAGGGATTGGACTGCTGAGGACTGGGGTAAAGTAATTTTCTCTGATGAATCCCCTTTCCAATTGTTTGGTGCATCCGGGAAAAAGTTTGTCCAGAGAAGACACGGTGAGCACTACCATCAGTCCTGTGTCATGCCAACAGTAAAGCATCCTGAGACCATTCATGTGTGGGGTTGCTTCTCAGACAAGGGAGTGGGCTCACTCACAATTTTGCTTAAGAACACAGCCATGAATAAAGATTGGTACCAACACATCCTCCGAGAGCAACTTCTCCAAACCATCCAGGAACAGTTAGGTGACGAACAATGCCTTTTCCAGCATGATGGAGCACCTTGCTATAAGGCAAAAGTGATAACTAAGTGCCTCTGGGAACAAAACATCAATATTTTGGGTCAATGGCCAGGAAACTCCCTGACCTTAATCCTATTGAGAATTTGTGGTCAATCCTCAAGAGGCGGGTGGACAAACAAAACCCACATATTCTGACAAACTCCAAGCACTGATTATGCAAGAATGGGCTGCTATCAGTCAGGATGTGGCCCAGAAGTTACTTGACAGCATACCAGGGTGGATTGCAGAGGTCTTGGAAAAGAAGGGTCAACACTGCAAATATTGACTCTTTGCATCAACTTCATGTAATTGTCAATATAAGCCTTTGACACTCATGAAATGCTTGTAATTATACTTCAGTATTCCATAGTAACATCTGACAAAAATATCTAAAGATACTGAAGCAGCAAATTGTTGAAATTAATATGTGTCATTCTCAAAACTTTTGCCCAAGATTGTACCTTAGATATGAGGTCAACGAACCCGCCACACTTGTCTGTTGACCTGTATCTCATATGGACAGTGAGCTATTGAAAATTAGACCTATCACAGGAAATATGCATGTAACATCAGGTAAATAAAAAATGGCAATTCTAATGGGTGTAGCCTATGGACGAGGAGGTCAGAGACCTAACCTCAAGTGGTTTTAGATGTACAGTACCAGTCAAAAGTTTGGACCCAACTACTCATTCAAGGGTTTTTATTTATTCGTACTATTTTATACATTGTAGAACAGTGAAGACATCAAAACTGAACCAAAAACGTGTTTAACATATCAAAATATGTTATATTTGAGATTCTTCAAAAGTAGCCACCCTTTGCCTTGATGACCGCTTTGTACACTCTTGGCATTCTCTCAACCAGCTCCGCCTGGAATGCTTTTCCAACCGTCTTGAAGGAGTTTTCGCATGGAATAGCCTTCATTTCTCAGAACAAGAATAGACTGATGAGTTTCAGAAGAAAGTTTTGTTTCTAGCCATTTTGAGCCTGTAATCGAACCCACAAATGCTCATGTTCCAAATACTCAAGTCTGAAGGCGGACAGTTTTTGCTTCTTTAAATCAGAACAGTTTTCAGCTGTGCTGGCATAATTGCAGACGGGTTTTCTAATGATCAATTAGCCTTTTAAAATAATAAACTTGGATTAGGTAACAACGTGCCATTGGAACACAGTAGTGATGGTTGCTGATAATGGGCCTCTGTAGATATTCCATTAAAAAAAATACCTGCCATTTCCAGCTACAATAGTCATTTACAACATTAACAATGTCTATGCTGTATTTCTGAACAATTTGATGTTATAATGGACAAAAAGTGCATAAACGATAGTGTGGATATTGAACAAAAATACAGAAGCAAGAAAAAGTTTGTGAACCCTTTGGAATTACCTGGTTTCCTGCATAAATTTGTCATACAATTTGATCTGATCTTCATCTAAGTCACAACAGACAAACACAGTCTGCTTAAACTAATAACACAAACAATTATACATTTTCATGTCTTTATTGAACACACCATGTAAACAATCACAGTTCAGGTTTCTAAAAAGTATGTGAACCCTTGGATTTAATAACTGGTTGACCCTCCTTCGGCAGCAATAACCTCAACCAAACATTTTCTGTATTTGCAGATCAGACCTGCACAATGGTCAAGAGGAATTTCAGACCATTCCTAATTACAAAACTGTTTCAGTTCAGCAATATTCTTGGGATGTCTGGTGTGAACCACTCTTGAGATCATGCCACAGCATCTCAATCGAGTTGAGGTCAGGACTCTGACTGGGCCACTCCAGAAGGTGTATGTTCTTCTGTTGAAGCCATTCTGTTGTTGATTTACTTCTGTGTTTTGTGTCGTTGTCCTGTTGCATCATCCAACTTTTGTTGAGCATCAATTGGCGGGCAGATAACCTTACATTCTCCTGCAAAATGTCTTGATAAAGTTGGGAATTCATTTCCCATCAATGATAGCAAGCTCTCCAGGCCCTGAGGCAGCAAAGCAGCCCCAAACCATGATACTCCCTCCACCATACTTTACAGTTGGGATGAGGTTTTGATGTTGGTGTGCTGTGCCTTTTTTCTCCATACATAGTATTGTGTTCCTCCCAAACAACTCAACTTTAGTTTAATCTGTCCACAGAATATTTTGCCAGTAACACTGTGGAACATCCATGTGCTCTTTTGCAAACTTCAGATGTGCAGCAATGTTTTTTGGACAGCAGTGGCTTCTTCCATGGTGTCCTCCCATGAACACCATTCTTGTTTAGTGTTTTACGTATCGTAGACTCGTCAAAGATATTAGCATGTTCCGGAGATATCTGTAAGTCTTCAGCTGACACTAGAATTCTTAACCTCATTGAGCATTCTGCTCTGTACTCTTGCAGTCACCTTTGCAGGACGGCCACACCTCGGGAGAGCAGCAACAGTGGTGAACGATCTCTATTTATAGACAATTTGTCTTAACGTGAACTGATGAACATCAAGGCTTTTAGAGATACTTTGTAACCCTTTCCAGCTTTATGCAAGTCAACCATTCTTAATCTTAGGTCTTCTGAGATCTCTTTTGTTCAAGGCATGGTTCACATCAGGCAATGCTTCTTGTGAATAGTAAACTCTAATTTTGTGAGTGTTTTTTATAGGGCAGGGCAGCTCTAACCAGCATCTCATCTCGTCTCATTGATTGGACTCCAAGTTAGCTGACTCCTGACTCCAATTAGCTTTTGCAGGAGTCATTAGCCTCGGGGTTCACATACCTTTTCCAACCTACACTGTGAATATTTAAATGTATTCAATATAGACAAGAAAAATACAATAATTTGCGTGTTATTAGTTTAAGCTCACTGTGTTTGTCTATTGTTGTGACAGACAAAGATCAGATCAAATAGCATGACCAATTTATAGAGAAATCCAGGGAATTTCAAAGGGTTCACATACTTTTTCTTGTCACTATATAAACGCAACATGCAACAATTTCAAAGATTTAACTGAGTTACAGTTCATTTAAGGAAATCAGTCAATTGAAATAAATTCATTAGGCTCTAACCTATGGATTTCACATGACTGGGAATACAGATATGCATCTGTTGGTTACAGATACCTTTAAAAAAAAGGTGGGGCGTGGATCAGAAACCCAGTCAGTATCTGGTGTGACCACCATTTGCCATATGCTGCACATATAGTTGATCAGGCTGTTGATTGTGGCCTGTGGAATGTTGTCCCACTCCTCTTCAATGGCTGTGTGAAGTTGCTGGATATTGTCAGGAATACGTCGATCCAGTGCATCCCAAACATGCTTAATGGGTGGCATGTCTGGTGAATATGCAGGCCTTGGAAAAACTGGGACTTTTTCAGCTTCCCGGAATTGTGTACATTTCCTTGCGACATGGGGCCATACATTATCATGCTGAAACATGAGGTAATTGTAGAGGATGAATGGCACAACAATTGACCTCAGGGTCTCATTACGGTATCTCTGTGCATTCAAATTGCCATCGAAAAAATGCAATTGTGTTCGTTGTCCGCAGCTTCTGCCTGCCAATACCATAACCCCACCGCCACCATGGGGCACTCTGTTCACAATGTTAACATCAGCAAACCGCTCACACACACGATTGCCATACACGTGGTCTGCGGTTGTGAGGCCGATTGGACATACTGCAAAATTCTCTAAAGCGACATTGAAGTTGGTTTAAAGGAAAAGAAATTAACATTCAGTTCTTTGGCAACAGCTCTGGTGGACATTCCTGCAGTCAGTATGCCAATTGCACACTCCCTAAAAACATGAGACATCTGTGGCATTGTGTTGATAAAGCTGCACATTTTAGAGTAGTCTTTTATTGCCCCTGCACAAGGTGCACCTGTGTAATGATCATGCTGTTTAATCAGCTTCTTGATATGCTACACCTGTCAGGTGGATTGATTATTTTTGCAGAGAAATGTTCACTAACAGGGATGTAAAAAAATGGAACATTTCTGGGATATTTTATTTCAGCTCATGAAACATGGGACCCACGTTTTTATATTTTTGTTCAGTGTATATTTAGTCCCTATTTTGTTTTGTATTTCGTGGATTTCATTTAGAAAAAGCCCATAGTTTCACTCAGAAACCTGCAGCCACAGGAGTTAGCTGGTCATTTGGAAGTTCAGCCGCGAAACAGCACCACAGAGTTCTATCACAGATAGAAGAATGAGACAGCTGTTTCACCAGTTGTATAATGGGAGAAGATGGAGCGGGATCGATTTTGAGTCATCCTGCACTTTTTCCCATCAATTAAACATTTGATCTCAATACAGTTTGCTGTTCCCAAAAAAATATAATCTGTTACGAACAGAGTGGACTATGTTTTGTAAACTTTAGTTTAAAAAAATGGCGTTGTGAAGGAGTGCAAGGGCGAATTGATCTATTGCAAACGCATACTTCACAGAGTAGCTGTTCCCTAATGTAAATATGCAAATACATGCTGGAATGTGCCAATAGATCTTGCTAGCTCGTGCTTCGCTATGTCCACCTCCAGACTTGTTCTGCTCACTATGATTAACCACTATTTGCTCACATTGGAAACGACAGGCTGTGGTCTATCTTGGGTTAGTTATAATAACCTTTGGTTCTATTGAGCAGTGACCACTTTTTGATCATGCCCATGATGAACAAATAATGAAAGACAAGCACTGTAGTTTTGAGTTCCACAAAGTGGGTGTGGAAGAGGTGATTTTTTTTGGTTGCTATCTATAAATAAGGACAAACCACCCGGTGCTGACAATCTGGATGGTAAATTGCTGAAATAGCAGAGCACCCATGAATGGTTCAAACAGATTACCAATCAGCCTGTTACAAGTGCTTAGCAAGGTTTTGGAAAACACTGTTGTTGGTTTTTTTTACAGAAAACAACTTAACAGACTTTCAGCATGCTTATAGGGAAGGGCACTTAACATTCTCTGCACTGACACAAATGCCTGATTGCCTGAAAAAATGTATAGTAAGAAGATTGTGGAAGCTGTTTTGTTAGACTCCAGTGCAGCTTTTGATGTCATTGATTGTCACGTTCTGACCATAGTTTTTTTGTGTTATCTTTGTTTTAGTGTTGGTCAGGACGTGAGCTGAGTGGGCATTCTATTTTGTGTGTCTAGTTTTCACATTTCTATGTTTGGCCTGATATGGTTCTCAATCAGAGGCAGGTGTTAGTCATTGTCTCTGATTGGGAACCATATTTAGGTAGCCTGTTTGGTGTTGGGTTTTGTGGGTGGTTGTTTCCTGTCTATGCACCAGATAGGACTGTTTTGGTTTTTGCACACTTTTGTAGTGTTCACGGTTAGGGTCTTTATTAAACATGTTGAACTCTAACCATGCTGTGCTTTGGTCCCGTCCTTCATCCACAGAAGAAAGCCGTTCTAGATTATAACCTATTGCTGAAAAAATGTAGGTATTACGGATTTGCATCCGCTGCCTTATTATGAATTGAATGTTCCCTATCTAATAGAAAACATAGGGTTTTTGTTAATGGACAAGTCTCTCTCATGCGTATTCCGTTAGGGCCATTGTTTTTACAAAATGATGTTCCACTGACCTTGAATAAAGCCTGTGTACACTGGTGACTCGAGTATACACGTCGGCTGCAAGTGTAAATTAAATAACTGCGACACTTATCATAGTTTTAGAATGGATGACTAGCAATAGGTTGGTGCTAAATGTCTCAAACTAAAAGCATAATTTTTTGGACAAATCATTAGCTCAATGCTAAATCTTGTTTAGATATTGAATAATGTGGCTATTGAGCAAATTGAGGAGACTAATGTAACCCGAGATGGCAAGCTTTCATGGTGAAAACATATAGACACAATGGTTGCTTAAAGGTCTGTCCATGATAACGCGTTGCTCTGCCTTCTTGACATCTCAGTCGACCAGACAGATACTACAGGCCTTAGTTTTGTCGCACCTCGACTACTGCCCAGCTATGTGGTTATGTGCGGCAAAGAATGACATAGGTAAATTGCAGTTGGTCCAGAACAAAGCAGCATGTATCGGACTTAGATGTACACAGAGGGAAGTGTCAGTAACATGCATGTCAGTCTCTCCTGGCTCAAAGTTGAGGAGAGATGAACTGCATCACTATGGGTCTTTGTGCCGAGGTATTGATGTGTTGAAGGTAACTAACGGTCTGTTCAAGCAGTTACATAGTTCGGACACTCATTGGTACAACACAAGACATGCAACCAGAGGTATCTTCACAGTCCCCAGGTCCAGAACAGAGGCTGGGAAACAATATTAAATAGAGCTATGACTACATGGAATTCTGTGCCAGCCCAGGTAACACAAGCTAGCAATAATTAGTTTTTTTTATTATAAAAGAACACCATACTGCACAAAGGGGACTGTGAAGAGACAGACATGTTATGTCTTGTATTGTAATTTGCACTGTACTATGTGCATATGTATATTTCAGTCATTGACTAATCATTTTCTGTTATACAGTTGAAGTCAGAAGTTTACATACACCTTAGCCAAATGCATTTGAACTAAGTTTTTCAAAATTTGACATTTAATCCTAGCAAAAATTCCCTGTCTTAGGTCAGTTAGGATCACCACTTTATTGTAAGAATGTGAAATGTCAGAATAATACTAGAGAGAAGGATTTCTTTCAGCTTTTATTTCTTTCATCACATTCCCAGTGGGTCAGCAGTTTACATACACTGAATTAGTATTTGGTAGCATTGCCTTCAAATTGTTTAACTTGGGTCAACCGTTTTGGGTAGCCTTCCACAAGCTTTCCACAAAAAGTTGGGTGTATGTTGGCCCATTCCTGCTGACAGAGCTGGTGTAACTGAGTCTGGTTTGTAGGCCTCTTTGCTCGTACACGCTTTTTCAGTTCTGCCCACAATTTTTCTATAGGATTGAGGTCAGGGCTTTGTGATGGCCACTCAAATACCTTGACTTTCTTGTCCTTAAGACATTTTGCCACAACTTTGGAAGTATGCTTGGGGTCATTGTCCATTTGGAAGACCCATTTGCGACCAAGCTTTAACTTCCTGATTGATGTCTTGAGATGTGGTTTCAATATAGCCACAATTTTCCATCCTCATGATGCCATCTATTTTGTGAAGTGCACCAATTCCTCCTACAGCAAAGCACCCCCACAATATGATTCTGCCACCCCCGTGCTTCACGGTTGGGATGGTGTTCTTCAGCTTGCAAGCCTCCTCCTTTTTCCTCCAAACATAACGATGGTCATTATGGTCAAACATTTCGATTTTTGTTTCATCAGACCAGAGGACATTTCTCCAAAAAGTACGATCTTTGTCCCCATGTGCAGCTGCAAACCGTTGTCTGGCTTTTTTATGGTGGTTTTGGAGCAGTGGCTTCTTCCTTGCTGAGTAGCCTTTCAGGTCAATATAGGACTTGTTTTACTGTGGATATAGATACTTTTGCACCCGTTTCCTCCAGCATCTTCACAAGGTCCTTTGCTGTTGTTCTGGGATTGATTTGCACTTTTTGCACCAAAGTAATTTCATCTCTAGGAGACAGAACGCATCTCCTTCCTGAGCGGAATGACGGCTGTGTGGTCCCATGGTGTTTTTACTTGCGTAATATTGTTTGTACAGATGAACGTGGTACCTTCAGGTGTTTGGAAATTGTTCCCAAGGATGAACCAGACTTGTGGAGGTCTACAATTATTTTTCTGATGTCTTGGCTGATTTCTTTGGATTTTCCCATTATGTCAACCAAAGAGGCACTGAGTTTGAAGGTAGGCCTTGAAATACATCCACATGTTCACCCCCAATTGACTCAAATTATGTAAATTAGCCGATCAGAAGCTTCTAAAGCCATAACAGCATTTTCTGGAATTTTCCAAGCTGTTTAAAGGCACAGTCAACTTAGTGTATGTAAACTTCTGACCACTGGAATTGTGATACAGTGAATTAAAAGTGAAATAATCAGTCTGTAAGCAATTGTTGAAAAATTACTTGTCTCATGCACAAAGTAGATGTCCTTGCCAAAACTATAGTTTGTTAACAAGAAATTTGTGGAGTGGTTGAAACACTTAGGTTGGAGTCATTAAAACCAGTTTATGTAAACTTCTGACTTCAAATGTATATATTATGTAATGTTTCACGCAATTCTCTATTGAATGAACATATTTGTCTAATCCTTGAATGAATTCATTTTATCGGTGAACGTCCTACACGCAAGCTAGTACAATGCTAGCTAGCAAACACTTGTTAGTGCCTACCTTCTAATTCTAAATGTAATTTCAACACCTATGCTGTTGGTGGCAGTAACACAGTGTCCTCTCTCTGTCACCAATTGACATCTTGTCTCATCTCACAGTGTCTGTGGTGTGAGAAGGTATCTTCTGGAGCCAGACCCTATTGGAAGAAACTTAAATACTTATTTGCTTATAGGGTGTATTGTATGTACTGTGTATCAAACAATTTGCATAACCCACATGCTTTTAGAATGTTGAGTGGCAAATTGCACTTATACATAGAGTACCACAAAATTAGTCACAATACCCATAGAACCTAGCGGTCAAACAGGGAAATGGTTCCAATCGTTTTTCCACCATTTACTTCTTTCTCCCATAAGGGATTTTAGAAAAATATATGGTGGAAAAACGATTGGAACCATTTCCCTGTTTGACCACTAGGTTTTATGGGTATTATGACAACTCCACTGTGGGGCTCTATGGATGGATGTTTTAGATCTTATGTTGGAGAATTATGAAAGGACAAATTTTGTTTTTATAGCGTCGTATGTTAATGGTTTGTCTGGACTGGGGACATGTTTAGTGTCATTCTCCCTCTCTTTCACAACAACCCTGTTCTCTCTGCTCTGCTTTTTATAGCCCAAGCCCACCAATCCATCATTGTCCCCCACGATGAATCCGTAACACAATTTGGTACACGTGCTGCAAACACTGTCAAGACTCAACATATGCAAGAACATTCATATCAGTGGTGCCATAACGGGCACATGTTTATATCTTTTGATCTGTTTGACTCAGAATGCTGAAATTGGTCTTGCCAAAGTTTTCCATAGAGTCTACGGGAGTGGACAAGTGTCACGTGTGCTCCCTCTCCGGCCTCTAGGTCACCAGGCTGCTCGTTTTGGCGCACACCTGTCACCGTCGTTACACGCACATGGTCTGTTTATTTTATTAAAACACTCACTCCCTGAACCTGCTTCGCAACTCTCAGCGCACATCCTTACAGAATGAAGCATCGTGGAGTGTTTTTTCGAGTTAGGTGGGAATGAAGTTGGGTCTGGGAGCTGCTACAGGCTTTCATGCCTCAGCCCGGATTGACAGGCTCTCATGCCTCGACTGGCTCGCTGGTCTTTCATGCCTTCGCCGGATCGCCAGGCCCCCTTGCCTCAGCGGGGGTGACCTCTCCGCTCATGATCCCGGGCATCGTCCTTTGGGTTGGCGTCCTGCGCCTGGAGCCGTACGCGCCGGGGACGGGGTACCGTCAGTTATGCTCTATCTCCGGCGCTCTGTCGTCATTCTCCTTCGTTTTAGCCGGATTGACGGCTTTCCTGCGCCTCTGCAGAGGTGACCGGTCCGCTCCTGTTCCCTGGGATCGTCATTTTGGTCGGTGTCCTGCGGCTGAAGCTGCACTTCAGGGAAGGGGTTCAGTCACGCGTGCTCCCACTCCGGCTTCCAGATCAAATCAAATCACCAGGTGCTCGTTATGGCGCACACCTGTCACCATCGTTACGCGCACCAGCGCATCGTCAGATACGTGGACTCATCACTTCCTTGATTACCTGCCCCTTTGGTTCTTTCCCCATGCGTCTTTGTTTCTGTTTCATGTTCTTGGTTTTATAAAATCACCCACTACTCCCTGAACGTGCTTCCCGACTCTCACCGCACATCGTTACGAGTAAATCCGCCTGCTAGCCACTGCTTGTCCACTAAGTCATGTCAGCCCCAGGTAAATATGTTCTACATAATTTAGTCATCATATTATACTGGGGTTGTTTTTCTCATAAATTGCATCTTTGCAGGATAACTGTCTGTGTTCATCGGCCCCATTTCAGTACATGACTGACGTTACACACAGAAGCTCAACTTTTGGCTTTGGCTGTATAAAGAAAGTAATCGCCATCTGCTCCCATTCAACCTTGCATAGAATTACATTTTGTATTACTTAAACAAAATAACTGTTTTGATATCTCAAACGCGTAAGATGGTTGGTCTTTGCAAAATAACTATTTTGAATGTAGCGGTTGTCAGCCAGAATGCTAATGTACATTGACAGGCAGTAGCAAAGGCTATCCAAAAAGCCTTTGGTTAGTTTAAAAAGTATAATACTGTTGATTTGCGACAATTAGACATTATCTTAACAGGACACTCGTATGAGCCTCAAAATCCAAAGGTAGTCAAATTCACTCATAAGCAGCATGTAAATGTAGGCGTTTTTGGAATTCGTTACATTATCACACGTTTTGCAAATTCGTAACGTATAATACGAGTTGTTGTTCGTGACACATACGAAAGGGGTGATGGACATCTACCAATTATTTATTTAACTAGGTAAATCCGTTAACGTTATTTACAATGACACCGGCCAAGCCCGGACAACGCTGGGCCAATTGTGCGTCTATGGGACTCCCAATCACGGCCGGTTGTAATACAGCCTGGATTCGAACCAGGGTGTCTGTAGTCACGCCTCTAGCGCTGAGATGCGCTAGAGCAGTGCTTTAGACCGCTGCGCCACTCGGTTACCATGCAAAACCTACAGAATATCACAAAATGCTGACACCAGGTTGGTGTTTTGCCACCAACTTGTGCCCAATGTTTGAGAACACAAAGGGTGTAAATGTGAATCTGTTTGACATCACAAACTGTGACTTGAGTCTCTTCCTGAATGAATAGATAACTGAACTGGTGTTTTTCTTCACCAGGGTTGTAAATCATTACTTCACACCTTAGCTAACGGAAACCGTTTAGCAACGGAAACAAGTTTCTATTGGACATATTCAGTTAGGTCCCTTCCCATTTCGTTCCGTTGGGTTCCTAGTGAATACACCCCTGCTTCTACTCCACATTCCTCGAGGCGCTCAACTGAAACTTTACCCTCTCCCGAATTGTTGAAGTAGGAAAAGGATGTATGAAATGTCTAATTTCAATACTAAAAAAGACCATCCCAATTTTGACAAGTCAATTCATGTTCTTACATTTAAATGCACAATGTAAAAATGTTCTTTGCTTCCAAAAATCTTTACTTTCAGTAGTTAACAAAAAGGGAAAGTGCAAACATCTGCTGGTCTCAATCTCCCCTCTCTTGGTCTAGGTGTCTGTAATCCAGGGGCAATTTTTCAGTAAAAAGAAAGCTCGTCAACCTTTTTGTTTTCCTACCTTAGAGGTAGGAATGTGGAAATGGGTGCGGCGATAGGTCCACATTTCAGTGGGTTGCTTTGCTCACATCTGGGTGACTCCATGCCAGCGTAGCCTGGAAATATTTTTGTAATCTCAGATTGTTCCTGTAAGTGTCACATAGTAACTTCATTGGGATGAAGGATGATTGACAGTTTTTACATTTGTATCACAAACCATTTTTGAGAAAATCATGAAAGTGGCAATTTTAGTCCCTTTTTAGACCTATACATGCCTTCCTGTAAGACCTATGATCTGTGAAACGTGTATGATAGACATCTTGTAACTACTTTTTATAGTGTTTTTAAGTATGGAGTTGTCTAGATTCTGAAATGTAATTTTTCACTATTCAAAATATTAATCTTAAGTACCCATTTTGTGTATTTTTAGACATTGTTTGCCATCCAGCCACTGCCTGATAAGAATAGTAAGCAGTGGTCAAAATGATTCGACTGGAATTCGATTCTGAGCAGGACGACCGCAGATTCTTGACAACAGTTAATCACAAATTTCCCTGTTGCACCGTAATGAAACTCCCCCTGGGTATTTTCCCCAATAGGATTTGTGTAATGCTATTATTCCTGTGTATTCGAGATAAGAAAAAGCTTGCTGTGTAAAAGGCTAACTACGTTGCTGTAAGCTTAGATTATGTGAAATTACTTTTGTTCCTTGCAGTTTCCATTGAACGAGTGGTACGTTGTGGGGAGTCCATTGGTGTCCAGCAATACGGCCCACTTTTGTTAATGCCATACAATAATTTCCTTAATGCAGAATCTCCAATGCATGAGCTTTAATAACACCAGTTCACACTCCCCACATTTGCATCCATAACTCCATATTCATGTTTAGCTTTTTATCAATATGAATGTATTATAATACTATTTCCTCAGGTTACCCATCCCCTCACCAGGGTCCTGGAAGTTACTCCACGGCACCCTACCCTGTTCCTCATGGTGGGTATGGTGACCCTAACCATGCTCCCCCACTGGTTGACTTCCATATGGGCTACAACCACAAACAACTCCACCCAGGCCAGCCTGTGATGCACCAGCCTGTGCCCATGCCTGAATATGGGGTACCTCAAATGGGCCCAGGCTATGGTGGTCCCATGCCTGGGCCTGAATTTGGTGCAGTTGTGCCTGTTGGAGTTCCACCTGGTCTGGAGTACCTAACACAGGTAGGTTTGCTTGGAAAAGTATCACAGCAGGCTGTCAAATACACTGATTTCACAAACATCACTCTGCATGGCAAACATACACACAGGGACTTCTGAGTGGCACAGCGGTCTAAGGCACTGCATCTCAGCCACAGAGGCATCACTACAGACCCTGGTTCGGTCCTGGGATGTATCACAACCCGGCCGTGATTGGGAGTCTTTTAGGGCGGTGAATAATTGGCCCAGCGTCATCCGGGTTAAATAAAGGTAAAATACACAATCCATGTCTCAAGGCTTATAAGTCCTTTAACCTGTGTGTCCCCCCCCCTTCATCTACACTGATTTAACAGGTGACATTAAGGGATCATAGCTTTCACCTGGATTCACCTGGTCAGTCTGTCATGAAGGATGTTCCTAATGTTTTGTACACTATCTCATACTCTGTTCTGCGTTTCAGATTGACCAGCTCCTTATACACCAAAAAGTGGAGTTGCTGGAAGGTGAGCTTGCTAGTCTTATCGAAGTACAGAGAGAACAGAAGTAAAGGCATTGTAAAAATCGATAAATTATGAGGACAAAGTGACCACCGCCAAACTACTGTTTTCCTGTTTACGTTCCTGCGTTTGTCCTCTCACCTTCCCCACCATCCCCTCTTCCTTCTTCTCCCTCCGTTCCCCTCTCCTCAGTGTTCATTGGCTTTGAGACCAACAACCAGTACGAGATCAAGAACAGCCTGGGTCAGAAGATCTACAAGGCCAAGGAGAAGAACGACTGCTGCACACGCAACTGCTGCGGTGCCCTGCGTAGCTTCGACATGAAGATCAAGGACAACACGGACCGCGAGGTCATCCGCCTCATACGTCCCTTCCGCTGTGCCTCCTGCTGGTGCCCCTGCTGCCTGCAAGAGGTACAATGGGGCGCTGAACCCTGAGACAAATATTTGACTATGTAACCAGGAAAGAAAATGCATAAAATCATCATTGAGTCTTGATGTGTTAGGAGTAAAGGGACAGGTCACCTAAAATGCAATTGTTTTATTTATCCTCAGGTTAGCATTGCTATACAACACTATGAAGTATAAGTTAACGATGCTAATGCTAAAAAGAAACTCTTGGACTCAAAGCCATTTTGTACTGTCCTACCAAATCCTTAGTGTCTGCTTTGTAAAGATCCATGAATGACACTGAAGGGTCCTTTTGTCAGTCCAAACCCTCTCCCAGACTGTCTTGATCTGGTGCCATCGCTTCACCTTTCAGTTCTGTCTCTAGTGAATCACATTTTCTGGCAGGCTAACCACAGTACTTTCTGACCTGTGGAATTATTTAGAACTCTGGATCTGGACCCGCTCGGGCCCCTGATAGGATCTCTGGTATTCGGGTACAGGTGGAGCCGTGAAGTATAGTACATTTCTAAGGTCCCTTATGACTGCAGTGTCACACATTAGTTCAGTGTCTATGGAGACACAGCCCCACAGTTACCATGTGAAGCATATTACCTTTGTCATTATAGTGATTGCAACGCCAATATCGGACACCAATGCACTCATCAAATTAGTGCCATATTACCTGCTGAAGCGAGCTTTGCAGTAAGCCAAGCACATGCTATTTAAAGACACACTGTACAGACGAAGCCTATTATAAACATGGTCAAATACCTTTCAAATGTTGTGTCCCTCAGCTCGAGGTCCAAGCCCCGCCTGGCACCACCATAGGTTATGTGTCCCAGGACTGGAACCCCTGCGTGCCCAAGTTCTCCATCAAGGGGGCCAACATGGAGACCGTAATGAAGCTGGAAGGACCCTGCTTTGCCTGCAACTGCTGCGGGGATGTGAATTTTGAGGTGAAGGGTCATACAGTTTGGGCTTTCTTTCGGTGAAATCGGTTCATAACAGTCCTATTTAACTAGAACAAACCTAATCTTTGGACTTTTAGACCAGAAAAGATTGGCTAAGTTACCCTTTTGTCTACACACTCATCTAATCCTTTCAGAAGTAGGGATGTGATGAGGTGCAGTGGGCAAGTCCTTGTCTCTGACCCATGTGTTTTGCTGCACACTCGTAGCTGACGGGGGAAGATGGAGGCAAGCCCATCGGCCGCATCAGTAAGCAGTGGGGTGGCCTGATAAAGGAGGTCTTCACCGACACGGACAACTTTGGCATCCAGTTCCCCATGGACCTGGATGTCAAGATGAAGGCTGTGCTCGTGGGCGCCTGCTTCCTCATCGTAAGTCCCATTTGTCTGTTTAATTTTTTTTTGAATCACAGAACTTGACACGTGTAAATCCTATTACTATGCTGATAAGATGAGCAGTTGTTGGAGAAAATTTAGTTGACATTTCTTCTTTTCTGCCTCACAGGATTTCATGTTCTTCGAGAAGGACTGAGCACTTGAGTCAAACTCTCTTTCTGTTCCCATTTGCAATCCCCCCTTTTTTTCCCGATTCTGTTTGAAACTCCTTCCTTATTTGAAACCTTAGAGGAAGCTGCCAATCCTAGAACTCTTTCTGTGTAACACGTGAGGTCTTATCTGATGAGCTTACATAGCCTCTGGACTGTTTCTGTCTATCCACTCGAATGTAAGAATCAGCAACTGGGCTATGAGACATAGGCCTTAGTTGTCTTTCATGGGTTTCTCCACTCTCTCCACGGAGTTCTGTTTTTTGCATTTGTTCTATCAAATTGATTTCTTGTTTATCTATGTACATTTGGGGGTTCAGAACAGTATGGAAACTTGTTCTTAAATACTTTTTCAATATTTTCTTTTTAGTCACTGCCATGGCAAGTATTTTTATCATACCAAATGGCTTCAGTTGCAGTATTACATTCTAGATTCTTTATTTTAGTGTTGAAAATTATGATTACTTACTGTTGTCACCTGTCAAATCCACTTCAATCAGTGTAGATGAAGGGGAGGAGACGGGTTAAAGTAGGATTTTTAAGCCTTGAGACTGTGTATTTGTGCCATTCAGAGGGTGAATGGGCGAGACAAAAGATTTGTGCCTTTGAATGGGGTATGGTAGCAGGTGCCAGGCAAACCGGTTGGTATCAAGAACTGCACCGCTGCTGACTTCTTCACGCTCAACAGTTTCCCGTGTGTATCAAGTATGCTCCGCCACCCATAAGCCACCTTGACACAACTGTGGGAAGCATTGGAGTCGGCATCCCTGTGGAACGCTTGTAGAGTCCATGCCCTGACGAACTGAGGCTGTTCTGAGCGCAAAAGGGGATACGACTCCAATATTAGGAAGGTGGTCCTAATATTTTGTACACTCAGTGTAAATTTTTCCAGGCCTCAGTTGTTCCTTGACAAGCACCATTCATTCACGCTGTTGATCATTTTAATGTTACTACTTCTGATAGTAACTATATCCACTGGGGAAGTGGGAGAGAGTGAGGTGGCTCAAATCAAATCCATCTGAGTCAACATCTTTTTTTTGCAGCAATGATTGTCAGAGATTCAAGGAGTTATCATCATTAAGTAACATAATTGATGCGAAGCATTGAGTATTTACATTCATCCACTTAAAAAAACAACGACTTTGTCCCAGAATCATTTACCTGCAGGGCATGCCTTCATCATGAAGGAATGGGCTTACCTGACTTAAGGGACATAGTGAAAAGTTGGGGCCAATTTCTTGGTAAACTGTTTCCTTTGGTGTTATATACAGTGTAATTTTGTTCATGGGTTCAGTATGATGACTCTTTGCACTGTTTAGGGAAAGTGTTATATTTGTATTAGCCAACAAGGGTCTGGTTTCAATCAGTCGTGCTGAAGCGTGATTGAAATTTAAATGCAAGATTTCTGCATTTGCATTAAACGCTGCATATGTCGGCTCAATCGAAAATGACTTTTTGAATTTCAACCATGCGTATTTTCGGCACTACAGATTGAATCCAGCCCTGGGTCAAACAGTTGTGGTAAATAAAGCAGTTTTGTACCCTTTTTTTCATTCTGCGTGACCTGTATTTTTACACTTGGGTCTTGATTCAGTCCGTATCGCTGGAGAGCTTTGCTGCAGCGCAAAATACAGTTAAAGCCAATGTTCCTGCACTGACCGTCAACGCCGCTGATGCCGACTCAATCGGGAATGACACATTTCATTCCCGCTACAGCATGTCAGTGTTACGGATTGAATTGAGTCTTAGGTCTGTGATTCAATCCGATCACCTCTTTCTGGTTATGCATCTTTTTAAAGGTAATGGTTCCGTATTTGCGGAGATCACATTAAAAATGAACGCAGAGGTCGGCTCGGAAATTAACACATCTTCCGCCGTCCGGATTGAATCATGAACTAGGTTTTGCAATTGACAGACGCCATTAGGCCAGTGGCCACTGAGGGTGGTTGGGATGGAGAGAGGTGCTTATGAAGCCCAGCAAAATGACAGACCTGTTAATAATTGAAGAAACAGATCCTGTGGCCTTACAGGCTTTTTGTCTCTCTCCAGTCTCCATCCACCTTTTTCCAAGTCATGGGCCTAATTACATTATGGCCCTTCGTCTCATTCCATAACTCTTAAACATTCCTAAAACGGTAGTGGCAATGTGCCAGGAGGGCCTGAAATATAACCAAGCCCTGTAGTAAACAGGAAAAAGGCCGGGACCACAAAGGGAGCAGTGCTCTCATTACCCCCCCCCCCCCCCCCCCTGCTGGACGAATGCTGAGGTGCAGGTTAAAATAAGCTCATGTCCTTCCCTAGTACTATGGATTCTCCAGCCCTATGTGACCAGCTCCTGTAAAGCTGTAGTTATAGACAGCGTAAGGAGAAGCTCACAATTCACCTTCCTCAATTAAAGCGGTTAAAGGAAGTCAAAGCAGAAAATTGACAAACACTTAATCTGAAAGGAAATTACATCACTCTGTAGATCTTTTAATTCTTACAACATCCCAACTCTCTTGACTGGGTGTAAATTGAGGGGCATGAGTCACATGTACACATCACTAGCGCCATGCACAATTTGTATCAACAATTTATTCAACAAATATAATCAATGCTAATACAATAGTGACTTGCAAAAGTGTTCAGACCCCTTGAATTTCTTAATTTTATTGGTGTAAAGTGGGATTCAAATGGATTTAATTGTAATTTATTTGTCAACAATCTACACAAAATTCTCTTAAATGAGGAAGTAAAATTTATTTTTTCATGATAAATCAAATATTCATAACTAAAATAGAGTTGTTGCATACGTATTCAGCCTCTTTGTTTAGGAAAGCCTAAATTAGTTCAGGAGTACATTTGGCTTAACAAATCACATAAATGACATGGATTTGTTTAATTACTAACTTTTTCTCTGCCCCCCCATACACACATCTGTAAAGTCAAGTATTGAATTCCAAGTACAGATTCAACTAAAAAGCTTTTCGAAAGAATCAAAGAAGGATAATGAAAGTGGGCAACAATAACAAATCAGACATTGAATAGCTCTTTAATCATGGTCAAGTGAATTGTTATGCTGTGGATTATGTATTAAACCACCCAGACATAAAAAAATAGTTATCCTGAACTGAGCTGCAGGACAGGAATGAAACTGCTGTGTTGCTGGTGGTGGCTGCATCATGTTATGGGTATGCTTCCCTTTAGAAAATATTGGGGATTTTTTTCAGGATTAAAAAAACGGGATGGAGCTAAACACAGGCAAAATCCTAGACGAAAACCTGCTTCAGTCTGCTTTCCACCAGAGACTATGAGAGGAATTCACTTTTCAGCAGGATAATAACCTAAAACACAAGGCCAAATCTACACCGGAGCTGCTTACCAAGAAGACAGTGAATGTACATGAGTGGCCAAGTTAGTTTTGTCTTAAATCTGCTTAAATGGCAATATTTTAACAATGCTGTCTAGCCATGATCACCAACATCTTGACAGAGCTTGAATAATTTTTACATTAATAATGGACAAATATTGCACAATCCGGGTATATGAAGCTCTTATAGACTTATCCAAGAAGACTCACAGATGTAAGCGATACCAAAAGGTGTTTCTAACACGTATTGAGTCAAGGACCTGAATACTTAATGCAATTACTATATTTTAGTTTTTAAAATGTTAGAATTTTAGAGTATTTTGTGTAAATCTTTGACAAAAAAATAACAATTCAATCCATTTGAATCCCACTTTGTAACACAATAAAATGTGAAGAAATCCAAGGGGTCTGAATACTTTTGTAAGGCATTCTATTTACAAATTCATCATGATACACAACTACTTTTGAGAACAGAGAGGACGTGGCTGTCTGTCACATCATTAAAAAAGACTAAACAGAATTGTAAAAAGGGATACAAATTGTATTTGGGAGGACTGTAATGTCTTTATGGTTCACTTCATATATGTTCCATTCATCTTTAATCAACCATCCCATCTCTTAAATTCCTCAAATAGCTCCTCAGTAACTCTTCAATTTCGTAAATCTTCCAGTATCCCTCCATCCCCGCACCTCTCATACTCCTCGTCTCTCCATGACAGCAGGGGGTGCCTCTCTCTCTCCGTCCCTCCTCTCCCTTTCTCCTCCTCCTCCAGTCCTCTCCTCCCGTACCATTCTGAACAGGTAGCGGCTGGCCAGCTGTAGATCCCACTGATAGCGTGACAAGATCCTTAGGCAGTCGTCACGAGAACACAGGCTCAGAGAGTGCAGTTGCTCCATCTGAGAAGGAAGGAGGGAATGAGAGAGAGAGAGGAGAGAGCACAAGGTTGGTGCATCACATTTAATATGACAATTTTTGCATTCTTATTCAACTAGGTTGATCGATGAAGAATACATTTTGAAGTACATGGAAATAATAATGTATTAAGTATGAATTAGAGTAATTCTGTCTAACCTTGAGTTGTTGCTGGGCCCTTATAGGGTTCCATTCATTGCAGTGAAGTGCGTTCCGAACCTCCTCATTGGTCACTCCATGCACTGCTTCCATGACCTGACCAATCAGACTAGAGGACCTTAGAACTTCAGGCCAATCACAAAGCCTGAATTCTGTAATATGTCTAACAACTCAAGAATTAAAGATCATACATCCATTCAATACCTGTGCTATGAAGGCTTCCCTGGTGTGTTGTACTTGAGACGGGTACCTCTCCCTCTCTCGTTCCCTCACCACCCACTCCTTTTCTTGATTCCTCTCCTTGTCTCCATAGTCATCCAGTGCTGGTTTGGACCATGCCATGTGGGCTATTTTGCCCAGGTCGCTGCCCCCCATGGTCTGCTGCAGCTGGGGCTGGGGTGGCTGTAGCATCTGCTGCTGAGGATTCTTTTGCGGTTGTGGAGGCCACAAGGAACCTGCGGATGGATTTACAGGCCTCCGATCTCGGAACAAGGCCACCTTGGGAATCTTGACGCGTTTGAGGTTGGGCGGGAGAGGTCGAGGTGGGGGGTTGATGCTGGCCTCGCTGAACCGATGGGGATCCTGCTGCACCACAACGCTGCGGGCAACCATGACGTTGGGGAGGGGTCCACGACGGGGGTCCACCTTGACCCCTCCTAAGGTCCTGCTCTGGGGATCACTCAGGACAGACTCCAGACTCCTGGTCATACCTGGGGACAGATGGATAGTTCTATTAAACATACAGTACCAGTCAAAAGTTTGGACACACCTACTTTATTTTACTATTTAAACATTGTGAAATAATAGTGAAGACATCAAAGTGATGAAATAAAACATATGCAATCATGTAGTAACCAAAAAAGTGTCAAACAAATCAAAATATATTTGAGATTCTTCAAAGTAGCTAACCTTTGCATTGATCACAGCTTTGCACATGCTTGGCATTCTCTCAACCAGCTTCACCTGGAAAGCTTTTCCAACAGTCTTGAAGGAGTTCCTACATATGCTGAGCACTTGTTGGCTGCTTTTCCTTCAGTCTGCGGTCCAACTCATCCCAAACCATCTCAATTGGGTTGAGGTCAGTTGATTGTGGAGGCCAGATCAGATGATGCAGCATCCCATCACTCTCCTTCTTGGTCAAAAAGCCCTTACACAGCCTGGAGGTGTGTTGGGTCATTGTCCTGTTGAAAAACAAATGATAGTCCCACTAAGCGCAAACCAGATGGGATGGCGTATCGCTGCAGAATGCTGTGGAGCACCCCCCACACAATAACACCTGCTCCTCCATGCTTCAAGGTGGGAACCACACATGCAGAGATTTCTGCTCATGTTTCTTGGCCAAAGCAAGTCTCTTCTTATTATTGGTGTCCTTTAGTAGTGGTTTCTTTGCAGCAATTTGACCACGAAGACCTGATTCACGCAGTCTCCTCTGAACAGTCGATGTTGAGATGTGTATGTTACTTTATTTGGGCTATCTTCTGTATACCACCCCTACCTTGTCACAACACAACTGTTACACCTGTGTTTAGTTAGGTTAATTAGTTGGGCTATATTATCCAGCCGGCCCGTCTGCTGGGTGTGCGGTATTGTTTTATGTGTACGCCTGTAAGTCACGGTTGTTCGTGTACGTGAGTTATTCGGGACTGTTTAGTTCCCCTGTGTTTTGGGGCATTTGTTTGAGTGGCATCGTTTTCACCTGTGTGGTGAATAAAGTATAGCGCTACTCTGAACTCTCTGTTTCCTGCGTCTGACTTCTTCCTCCACTACACCCCAGGCATTACATCTACAATGTAGAAAT
Organism: Oncorhynchus masou masou; assembly: GCF_036934945.1. Taxonomy (NCBI): domain Eukaryota; kingdom Metazoa; phylum Chordata; class Actinopteri; order Salmoniformes; family Salmonidae; genus Oncorhynchus; species Oncorhynchus masou. The sequence goes on along the minus strand of NC_088234.1, from coordinate 27,430,098 downwards.
AGTAAAAAATTAAAACAATTGAATGGGTTTTGACTGGTACTGTATACAGTATATGTATGTTGTACAAAATAACTACAGTGTACAGCATGTTGAGGGTGGTTTTCACTATGTGATATAAAACTTGTGACCCTCTGCTCTTGAGGCTAGTACACTACGAAGGGTACCAAAGGTCTAAACAATTAGAAGAGCTGTAATGTGCCCAATTAGCTACAGATTGCTACCCACAAGACAATTATATGTATGGATTGAATATTAGCTCATATTATTTGAAGAACATGTTAGTATCAGTCATATAATAATCAAATAGAGTAAATAACTTATTGAAGTTGGTACCTGACATTTTCTGTAAATTGGAGCCGCCCTCTCTCTCTCTATTTGCTGGGCTTCTTCTCCAGTTTACTCTCCTGAAAAGGTCAGAGGTCAGCTAAAAACACAGTATTCAAACAAACATGGGTCAGGGTTGGACACTGACAATATCAAAGGTTCAAGGCATTCATCTTACTTACTCTGCAAGATTTGTTTACCACCAATAGTGGGCCACCAACAAAGATGCAAACAAATGCAGTTTTTACTTGATTTCTATCGATATATGACAACGGATATCTGTAATGCTAAACAAGACAAGGCAACAATGTGGCATTAATGACAGCAAAAATAGTCAGGAACCCAGGCTAGCATATAGCATGATGATGCTCAACAGCTATATATCAAAGAATTATCAAAAAGTGGAAACTTGACTGACTCGTTGAGGCATTCTGGCGTGCCCCAGTTACGGTTGGGGTGGGTCTCACTCTGCCCCGTGTGCTGTAGACTGCCCTTCAGGGGGGCCGGGATGAGGCTCGATGCAGCGACGGGGGCTGTGGTGAGAAGAGCAGGGGCGCTGCTGGGGGCGGAGAGGGAGGGAGCAGCCAGGCTCGGGGGGAACCAGCCCACTATCAAGGTCCTTTGGTTCTGGCCCTTCCACTCACACAGCTCCAGACTACAGGAGGGGAACCATACACTCAAATCATATAAGCCACATGTAGATATACAGTAAGCGAAATAAAAAATACATGGATACAATTTAAATGGTCACATTAAGAAAAGGCAATCATACAAGTCCAACAAATGACATAACAGTTTATTGATGACTTACGAACTACATATTCACAAAAAATGTACTCTCTATAAACGATTATAAAACTCTTATAAACTGTCTTGACACCCTTTTACATAGGACTCTCTGAAAACTTTAGCAAACTTGAGTCAGATCTTCAAATCTTTTATTCTTGGCATCTGACTTGAAGGCCTTAGACCACCCCTCTCAAGAACTACCACAAGGTGGCAAAAATGTGAGGATTAGGGTTAACAGTCAATGCAACGGAATTCAGGTTTAAAAGTTTCGCTCTTTGAAGCAACATGTCTAAGTTTAACAATGAACATCTGTTTCTTCCGATCTCTTTTTTCCATCTCCCCATCCTTCTTCTCTCTTACCTATGGTCTATGATGGTCACGAGGTCGTTGGACAGGAGGGCGAGTTTTCCAGGTTCCACAAAGTCCCGTACAGCACACACCTCCAAAGGCTGAGCCTGGATAGAGAGGGAAGAGGGGAGAGGAAACCATTTTATGCCACTGTCTCGCAGTCCAACCACCTTTATTTTGGTCACTGGCCATATTGACTAATGTGATGTAATGCTAATGTGAGCATGCTTGGGAGCCACTTGATTAGAGTGTATTATGTGAGTATAATGCAAATGTGAGCATACATTTATACATATATAATAAATGTACAGTACCAGTCAAAAGTTTGGACACACCTACTCATTCAAGGGTTTTTCTTTATTTTTACTAATTTCCACATTGTAGAAAATTAAATAACACATATGGAATCATGTAGTAACCAAAAAAAGTGTTCAAATCAAAATATATTTTATATATAAGATTCTTCAAATAGCCACCTTTTGCCTTGATGACAGCTTTGCACACTCTTGGCATTCTCTTGGCATTCTCTCAACCAGCTTCATGAGGTAGTCACCTGGAATTAATTTCAATTAACAGGTGTGCCTTGTTAAAAGCTCATTTGTGGAATTTCTTTCCTTCTTCATGCGTTTTGTTTGAGCTAATCAGTTGTGTTGTGACAAGGTAGGGGTGGTATACAGAAGATAACCGTATTTGGTAAAAGACCAAGTCCATATTATGGCAAGAACAGCTCAAATAAGCAAAGAGAAATGACAGTCCATCATTATTTTAAGACATGAAGGTCAGTCAATATGGAACATTTCAAGAACTTTGAAAGTTTCTTCAAGTGCAGTCGCAAATAGTTAATTAGTTATCAATCTCAGAAATTGCTGCCAAAATAAATTCTTCACAGAGTTCAAGTAACTGACACATCTCAAAATCAACTGTTCAGAGGAGACTGTGTGAATCAGGTCGTCATGGTCGAATTGCTGCAACAACAAAAAAAAACACTACAGAAGGACATCAATAAGAAGAAGAGACTTGCTTGGGTCAAGAAACATGAGCAATGGACATTATTCCAGTGGAAATTTGTCCTTTGGCCTGGAGTCCAAATGGGAGATTTTTGGTTCCAATCGCCATGTCTTTGTGAGATGCGGTGTGGATGAACGGATGATCTCCGTGTGTTGCGGTTGGAACCAAAATCTTAAATTCGGACTCATCAGACCAAAGGACAGATTTCCACTGGTCTAATGTCCATTGCTTGTGTTTCTTGGCCCAAGCAAGTCTCTTCTTCTTATTGGTGTCCTTTAGTCGTGGTTTCATTCCAGCAATTCGACCATAAAGGCCTGATTCACTTAGTCTCCTCTGAACAGTTGATGTTGAGATGTCTGTTACTTAAACTCTGTGAAGCATTTAATTGGGCTGCAATTTCTGAGGTGCTGGTAACTCTAATGAACTTATCCTCTGCAGCAGAGGTAACTCTGGGTCTTCCTTTCCTGTGGCGGTCCCCATGAGAGCCAGTTTCATCATAGTGCTTGATGGTTTTTGCGACTGCACTTGAAGAAACTTTCAAAGTTCTTGAAACATCCCGTATTGACTGACCTTCTTGTCTTAAAGTAATAATGGACTGTCGTTTCTCTTTGCTTATTTGAGCTGTTCTTGCCATAGTATGGACTTGGTATTTTACCAAATAGTATACCACCCCTATCTTGTCACACACAACTGATTGGCTCAAACCCATTAAGAAGGAAAGAAATTCCACAAATGAACTTTTACGGCACACCTGTTAATTGAAATGCGTTCCAGGTGACTACCTCATGAAGCTGGTTGAGAGAATGCCAAGCGTGTGCAAAGCTGTCATCAAGACAAAGGGTGGTTACTTTGAAGAATCTCAAATATATTTTAATTTGTTTAACACTTTTTTTGGTTACATGATTGCATATGTGTTATTTTCATAGTTTTGATGTCTTCACTATTATTCTACAATGTTGACAATAGTAAAAATAAAGAAAATCCCTTGAATGAGTAGGTGTGTCCAAACGTTTGACTGGTACTGTACATATATATATTTACAGTGTTACCTCTGCAACCAGGGTGGTGAGCTGGGAGAAGGTGGGTCGGTTGGAGGGGGTGCAGGCCCAACACTTTCTCATCACAGAGTAGAGTTCCTGAGGACAGTCAGGGGGTCTCTCCATACGCTGTCCCTCCAGCTCCACACGCCAGAGGATCTGAGAGGGGAAAAAAAGAGTGGGGAACGTTTAATCACAAAGACATTGCATTGTTGTGATATTGAAGATGTTTGTGGACACAAACACAAACACACATACACACAATATTGAATATTTGATTTGGTACAAAGGGCTGAAATATTTCAGAGGTCGTACAAATGCTTGGAGCCTTGTGTCCTTTTGAGTCATGGTTCAACTTCAAGTGCTCTACCTACAAGGTGTACCTGATAAATCTAACTCATTAGCTCTCGTTACAAACGCTCATTATTTAATTCCCCTTATAAATTCTTTGGCGCGTTAATGTTTCCCATATACTATATCTAGTAATTCATTTATCCTAAATGTATATATTGTTATTTTCCTCTTTTGCCAGTATCATCTCCTAGAAACCAATTCCATGAGCAGCAGCACTTAAGAAGAGCTCCTCCTTAAATTGTAATTTTTGTAAAAATGTGTATTACATGTTAACAGTTGAGTTATTTTAGTGCATTGCTGTGTTCTGCCCATCTAGAGGAATTGGAAGATACTTTTTTGTGTGGAAATAGTTTGGAGAGGTTTTGAGAGATTGATCGACTTGGTTCTTGCAGGACTCATCTGCTGAATCATCAGGCAACACAAGGAAATAATGGGATAGGGGGACAATAAACCCAACAAAGACGACAACAAGAATTAGGACATCGACAAACAAACACAAAACCAACAGAGGGAGAAAGACAAAGGTTTTCTGAGGGATTTCTGGAGGATAGTCCAGGCCTTGAGGGAAGCAAGCATTCAGACGAACAAACAAACAAGCAAAAGAACACTTAGAAAGGAGGTGGAAACATTCTGAACATTGAGAGTATATCTTAATTTCTGTGTAATGTGTTGTGTCATTGAAAAACACATTTAATATCTTTATTTGTATTATTCATAAAAGTGCATTGTTTAAAAAGTGCATTTACCTATAGGTGCATTATTTAAACAAGTGCTTTCATCAAGAGACACATCACATCATTCTAGAGCATAGTGCATTGTTTAGAGGTCACCGTGGAGAAGAAGATGGATGCCTTGTGTAAGCATTGTTTCAGACACATTGCCATCACGTACCCTGAAAATGTTCCAAGTGAGTCAGAAAAAAAAGATATTCAAATCCCTAGAGACTCCGAGGGCAGACTTCATCCCAAAAGTGAATCAAGGAAATAAAAGTAGACCTGTTCTCCACGGATGATCCCAATGCTTGGCACACAGTTAACTCCTCATTGATTGATTTAATTCTTACTAATAACCCCCATAAATATTTGTCGTGGAGTATTTGCATATGATCTCAGTGATCACTGTCCCATAGCATGTATTACAGATATTAAACGAAAAAATACTAATCTTCGTTTAATTAAGAAGAAAGATTTTAAGACGTTTTCTCTTCAAGGGTTTTTAAACGACATGTTGTACTCTGAGTTAGCCACTATCTCCTGTATTCCTGACACTGAGTTGGCTCTAGAAAATGTATCCTATATATTTATTCCTCTGGCAGATAAACATGCCCCTTTTAAACAATTCAGAGTCAAACAGAGTTCCAAACCGCCTCTGGAAGCAACATCAGCACAAGAGCTGTTCATCGGGAGCTTCATGAAATGGGTTTCCATGGCCGAGCAGCTGCACGCAGGCCTAAGATCACCATGCACAATGCCAAGCGTCGGCTGGAGTGGTGTAAAGCTCACCACCATTGGACTCTGGAGTATTGGAAATGCGTTCTCTTGAGTAATGAATAACGCTTCACCATCTGGCGTGATGCCAGGAGAACCCTACCTGCCTGAATGCATAGTACCAACTGTAAAGTTTGCTGGAGGATAAATAATAGTCTGTGGTTGTTTTCATGGTTCAGGCTAGGCCTCTTAGTTCAAGTGAAGGGAAATCATAACGCTACAGCATACAATTACTTTCTAGACGATTCTAGACGAGTTTGGGGGAAGGGCCTTTCCTGTTTCAGCATGACAATGCCCTCGTGCACAAAGCGAGGTCCATACAGAAATGGTTTGTCAGGATCGGTGTGGAAGAACATTTATTGGCCTGCACAGATCCCTGACCTCAACCCCCTCGAACACCTTTAGGATGAATTGGAATGCCGACTGCCAGGCCTAATTGCAAAACATCAGTGCCTGACCTCACTAATGCTCTTGTGGCTGAAAGGAAGCAAGACCCCGCAGCAATGCTTCAACATCTAGTGGAAAATCTTCCCAGAAGAGTGGAGGCTGTTATAGCAGCAAAGGGGGACCAACTCCATATTAATGCCCATGATTTTGGAATGAGATGTTCGATGAACAGGTATCCACATACTTTTGGTCATGTTGTATAGATCTAACCCTGGGTTTTCTTCTGAGTTATCTGAGCTCATTCAGATGAGAAATCAGGCCTGGGCCAAAGCAAGGAAAACTGACTCTGTAGTGGACTGGCAATCTGTCAGCCAATTGAGAAACAGATGTACTCTCTCGATTAAGAAAGCTAAATCAAGCTACTTTTCAAGCTCTATCTCTGACTCTGCTTCTAAATTTGGAAAACAGTAAATGCTCCTAGATTTTGGAAAACCCCAGCGGTGGCTGTGTACAAATTCCTCTTCTGTCCTGCCTAAGCAAGTTCTGTCTGAATCTGGCATCATAACAATGTGTACAGTGTGTCTACACATACCTGTCTGCCAGATAGCCCCCGCCAAGGCTCCTCACAGTAGGTGAACATCTCCCAGAGAATGACCCCAAACATCCACACGTCAGAGGAGTGGGTGAAAGAGCCCACACGCAGACTCTCTGGGGCACACCTGGAGGGAGCGTGGGAGGAGAGATATGGAGAAAAAAGAGACGAGAGAGAGATGGAATTACTACAAACTGCCAATCATTTACCAAAGAAAATTCCATAGTAGTAATATCTCCCTTCTCCACACCGGCTTCAATTCGGTCACACTGTTAAACAATCAATGACTGATCAATGATATATCCCCCCACAAACACCCTGGTGTTCTCCTTCAGCTCACCAGGCAAAGGGGATATGTCTGTGGGCCGTCATCACGTAGTGGTCTGTCTCCTGGCTCAGGCCCCTCATCAGACCAAAGTCCCCAATCTTCACCATCTCCCTGGAGGCCAGCAGAACGTTCCGGGCAGCCAGGTCCCTATGGATGAACCTGGGGGAGATATAACACAGGCCCACTATACTGGCTACAACCAGGAATGGTTCAGCATTTTCATTGGCTCGAAGTGTCTTCCTTCCGCCTTTCATTGGCATTACGGAAATTCCAGTCAATTGAGGATAAAATATATGCATGAAGTTGGTTCAAGGAATTGTTGACGTTTAGGGTTACAGTGAAGTTAGTGGGTAAAATTGCATATTTGGTCATAGTCTGTCTGTAGAGTGGGACTGTTTGTGCCTCACCTGCGACCCTCCAGGTACTCCATACCCGCTGCTATCTGGGTGGCGAAGAGCCAGAGGCGTGCCAGGGGGTACTCGTGCTGGCGAGAGCGCAGCATGTCATACAGGGACCCCAGACAGGCCAACTCTGTCACCTGGGAGGAGGAGAATAGGGTTTTAAAGTCACATCTTTACACTACATTTTCCCTCCAATTCCCTGAGTGAATTCTGCGATAAACATAACATCTGAATGACCATTCAATGTTTATTTAAATTTGCATGCCTGTATTTCAATAGCAATTCTACCAATTAGAATATTAGCATATGCAAAGGCCCATGCATGAAAGGATTACAATGCAGAGACAGGATTACAACGCAGAAATAGGAATAATACTAAATATGTTTTATACTCCACCTTCAAGAGGATAGAGAGAATGGCACTCTCACCATCTTGAGGGGCTGTGTGAGCACCACTCCGTAGAGGCGGATGATGTTGGGGTGGTCAAGTGACTGCATGGTGGTCACCTCCTGGAGAAAGTCTGTCATGGTGTCTGTCTGTCTGGAAAGACAACTTTTCAGAGACTTCACTGCCACCGGCAGCTGTCATGGCAACAGAAAGAAGAAGGGGAAGGATGGAGGAGTTAGGTATACTGATTAATACCATTTGGGAAAGATTATAATGCAATTTAAATTGATTGGGAATATACAGCGCATTCGGAAAGTATTCAGAACCCTTGACTTTTTCCATATTATGTTTTGTTACAGCATTATTCTAAAATGGGTTTTAAAAAAACAAATCCACTCATCAATGTACACACAATACCCCATAACGCCAAAGCAAGAACAGGTTTTCAGAAATGTTTGCTAATTTATAAAAGATAAATAAACTGAAATATCACTTTTACATTAGTTTTCAGACCCTTTACTCAGTCCTTTGTTGATGCGCCTTTGACAGCGATTACAGCCTCAAGTCCTCTTGGGTATGACGCTACAAGCTTGGCACACTTGTACTTGGGGAGTTTATCCCATTCTTCTCTGCAGATCCTCTCAAGCTCTGTCAGATTGGATGGGGAGAGTCGCTGCACAGCTATCTTCAGGTCTCTCCAGAGATGTTCTATTGGGTTCAAGTCCGGGCTCTGGCTGGGCCACTCAAGGACATTTAGAGACTTGTCACAAAGCCACTCCTGCGGTGTCTTGGCTCTGTGCTTATGGTCATTGTCCTGTTGGAAGGTGAACCTTCGCTCCAGTCTGCGGTCCTGAGCGCTCTGGAGCAGGTTTTCATCAAGGATCTCTATGCTCCGTTCATCTTTCCATTGATTCTGACTAGTCTCCAACTCCCTCCCGCTGAAAAACATCCCCTCAGCATGATGCTGCCACCACCATGCTTCACCGTAGTGATGGTGCCACGTTTCCTACAGACGTGACTCTTTGCATTCAGGCCAAAGAGCTCAACCTTGGTTTCATCAGACCAGAGAATCTTGTTTCTCATGGACTGAGAGTCCTTTAGGTGCCTTTTGGCAAACTCCATGTGGGCTGTTATGTTCCTTTTACTGAGGAGTGGCTTCTGTCTGGCCACTCTACCATAAAGGCCAGATTGGTGGAGTGCTGCAGAGATGGTTGTCCTTCTGGAAGGTTCTTCCATCTCCACAGAGGAACTCTGGAGCTCTGTCAGAGTGACCATCAGGTTCTTGGTCACCTCCCTGACCAAGGCCCTTCTCCCCAGATTGCTCAGTTTGGCTGAGCAGACAGCTCTAGGAAGAGTCTTGGTGGTTCCAAACTTCTTCCATTTAAGAATGATGGAGGCCACTGTGTTCTTGGGGACCTTCAATGCTGCAGAAAATGTTTGATACCCTTCCCCAGATCTGTGCCTCGACACAATCATGTCTTGGAGCTCTTCTGACAATTCCTTCGACCTCATGGGTTGGTTGTTGCTCTGACATGCACTGTCAACTGTGGAACCTTATATAGACAGGTGTGTGCCTTTCCAAATCATGTCCAATCAATTGAATTTACCATAAGTGGACTCCACTGGAAACAAGATGCACCTGAGCTCAATTTCGAGTCTCTTAGCAAAGAGTCTGAATACTTATGTAAAAATTGTATTTTTAATTGTATTTTTAATAAATGTACAAACAATTCTAAAAACCTGTTTTCGCTTTGTCATTATGGGGTATTGTGCAGATTGATGGGGGGGAAAAATGTTTAATCCATTTTAGAATAAGGCTGTAACTAACTAAATGTGGAAAAGGGGGAGGGGTCTGAATACTTCACGAATGCACTGTACTTCAATGCAAATTATGTTTTATTTCTGTTATGCAATTTCTATTGATCCTTTTGAAGGTACAGTATCTTGTCCTGTGACTTTCTAAACTGTCAACCTCGCTCTGCCTTTTACTGTTGGTGAGTAAAGTAAAAGTTAAATACTGTCCCACCAGAAGCAACATACATTTGAACAAATCCACTCACCACTCTCCCAGTTGGGGTCTGCCACTCTCCTCTCTTCACCACGCCGAAGGAGCCCGTTCCCAGCTTCTCCCCCAGAGTCAGCTCATCGTCCTGGATCAGACAGGTGAGGGCCCGCCCCCCTTTCTCCTGGCCCGACCCCACGCTGCCCCATCGATCACCCCCCTCCGGACCACACCCACTGATAGCCTGGGGGACCAACAGATCAACGTGAGCATTCCAATTATTATGTTGTGTCAATCAGTAATGTCTGGTACTTATTTCAAAGAACTCACCACTACCCTGTAACAAATGGTATATAATAGTAAATTGCATTCTGGAGGGACTTGAGAGATGTTTAACCTTTCTTTAACTAGGCAAGTCAGTTAAGATCAAATTCTTATTTACAATGATGGCCTACACCAGCCAAACCCAGACGACACTGGGACAATTGTGCTCTGCCCTATAGGACTCCCAATTACAGCCGGTTGTGATGCAACCTGGATTCGAACCAGGGTGTCTGTAGTGACGTCTCAAGCAGTGAGATGCAGTGCCTGAGACCACTGCGCCACTCGGGAGCCACATGTAAAGGTCTTACCTTGGCCATCCACGATTTGGGCCTCACGCTGATCTTGAAGTTTTTCACAGCCTCCCATAATCTTCTCTGTCCTACACGTAGACAAATATTCGATTTAAAAGATATGGCCATACAACATACAAACAAGGGTTACACTTCACATGAATACCCTCTTCATAAGGGCATTTATAATCCCATGTGAACTATTCATAGTGCATTATAATACACAACATAGGGGATTTTCATATGAAGTGGTACCAAAAATAGCTATAGAATAATTTTAAAAAAGGACAACAATAACCACAGTGTACTGACCTGGTTTGCTGATGCCAATCTGTTGGAGGTCAGACTCTTTAACGTAGGCGAAATGCTCTACGCGGGTGATGTTGAGGCTGTCCCGGACACGCAGGTAAAACCTCTCCAACTGGACCTCGGCCAGGAGGTGGTACAGCCACTGAGTGTCCTGTTCCATCAGCATGACCCTGTGGGTCACCACAGCACTAGGCAAACTGGCAAACCAGGGACCCCCATTATATGTTAGCAAAAACAATTGTTTCACGTCTTGTCTTATCATCAGGTGAATGATAATGACAAGGAGAAGTAATCATAGTTCATAGTTTTAAAATGAATTGGGTACATAGTTTTTCATTATTCTGACCTCCCCACATTGCATTTGGAAGAGGAAGTGTAAACTCTAACGGCTGATTAGCTAGAAAGTTAACTCCAAACACATTTTTGCTAAAAGCAGCTGTTTAGCTGATTTAATTAACAAAGGTTAGCAATGTGTTGGCTAAAATGTACAGTTGAAGTCTGAAGTTTACATACACTTAGGTTGGAGTCATTAAAACTCGTTTTTCAACCACTCCACAAATTTATTGTTTACAAACTATAGTTTTGGGATGTCGGTTAGGACATCTACTATGTGCATGATATAAGTCATTTTTCCAACAATTGTTTACAGACAGATTATTTCACTTATAATTAACTGTATCACAATTCCAGTGGGTCAGAAGTTTACATACACTAGGTTGACTGTGCCTTTAAACATCTTGGAAAATTCCAGAAAATGATATCATGGCTTTAGAAGCTTCTGATAGGCTAATTTACATCATTTGAATCAATTGGAGGTGTACCTGTGGATGTATTTCAAGGCCTATCTTCAAACTCAGTGCCTCTTTGCTTGACATCATGGGAAAATCAGAAGAAATCAGACTAGACCTAAGAAAATAAATTGTAGACCTCCACAAATCTGGTTCATCCTTGGGAGCAATTTCCAAACACCTGAAGGTATCACGTTCATCTGTACAAACAACAGTACGCAAGTATAAACGCCATAGGACCACGCAGCCGTCATACCGCTCAGGAAGGAGACCTGTTCTGTCTCCTAGAGATTAATGTATTTTGGTGTGAAAAGTGCAAATCAATCTCAGAACAACAGCAAAGGACCTTGTGAAGATGCTGGAGGAAACAGGTACAAAAGTATATATATCCACAGTAAAACGAGTCCTATATCAACATAACCTGAAAGACCGCTCAGCAAGGAAGAAGCCATTGCTCCAAAATCACCATAAAAAATCTAGACCACAGTTTGCAACTGCACATGAGAAAAAGATTGTACTTTTTGGAGAAATGTCCTATGGTCTGATGAAACAAAAATAGAACTGTTTGGCCATAACGGCCATCGTTATGTTTGGAGGAAAAAGGGGTAAGCTTGCAAGCCGAAGAACACCATCCCAACCGTGAAGCACGGGGTGGCAGCATCATGTTGTGGGGATGCTTTGCTGCAGGAGGGACTGGTGCACTTCACAAAATAGATGGCGTCATGAGGATGGAAAATTATGTGGATATATTGAAACAACCTCTCAAGACATCAGTCAGGAAGTTAAAGCTTGGTCGCAAACGGATCTTCCAAATGGACAATGACCCCAAGCATACTTCCAAAGTTGTGGCAAAATGGCTTAAGGACAACAAAGTCAAGGTATTGGAGTGGCCATCACAAAGCCCTGACCTCAATCCTATAGAACATTTCTGGGCAGAACTGAAAAAGCGTGTGCAAGCAAGGAGGCCTACAAACCTGATTCAGTTACACCAGTTCCTCAAGACACCAACTCTGTCTTGAGGAAGGGGCCAAAATTCACCCAACTTATTGTGGGAAGCTTGTGGAAGGCTATCCAAAACGTTTGACCTAAGTTAAACAATTTAAAGGCAATGCTACCAAATAATAATTGAGTGTTTTTTTAAACTGCTGACCCACTGGGAATGTGATGAAATAAATAAAAGCTGAAATAAATAATTATCTCTACTATTATTCTGACATTTCACATTCTTAAAATAAATTGGTGATCATAACTTACCTAAGACAGGGAATGTTAACTTGGATTAAATGTTAGGAATTGTGATAAACTGAGTTTAAATGTATTTGGCTAAGGTGTATGTAAACCTCCGAGTTCAACTGTATGTCCAAGTCAAGAAAGCTTACCAGCAGCCAGCGGCTCTGGCACTTTCACCAGTCCAGTCATGACCAGTGATAACCTCAAGGGAGGATGCATTTCAAGTCAATTACAAGAAACAGCGCCATGAGCATTGCCTTGTTGCTTTTTCCCATCAGATGCACCAATTGAATATGCATAATTTAATTGAGAATTCACTCATGTTGTTCAGTGGTGGGACATTAGAGGAAGTCGAAGAGCTGTTACCAAAGGAGGCAGTACCTTTTCCGAGTTGCAATTTAATAACGAGGCAGCCTGTTTTACAGTAACTAGCTATGTTCCCAGTTCACACACAGGCCTCTTGTCATCCCATATCATTGTCTGTCTGTGGACTTCCGCTTCAGGGAATCAGGGAATTGGCGCTATAAAACAACCAGAGTTATCAGTGGAGAGAAGGGTGAGTCAGAGGCCTACATTCCTGTGTCAAGTACTCTGGCAAACTCTAACCAGTTCTCACATATACAGTTGAAGTCGGAAGTTTACATACACCTTAGCCAAATACATTTAAACTCAGTTTTTCACAATTCCTGACGTTTAATCCCAATGCCTTCGACACGCACTGTCAACTGTGGAACCTTATTTTGACAGGTGTGTGCCTTTCCAAATCATGTCCAATCAATTGAATTTACCACAGGTGTACTCCAATCAAGTTGTAGAAAAATCTCAAGGATGATCAATGGAAACAAGATGCACCTGAGCTCAATTTCGAGTCTCTTTAATCCATTTCAGACTTAGGGTGTAATGTAACAAAATGTGGAAAAAGTCAAGGGGTCTGAATACTTTCCAAAGCCACTGTACACTGAGTATGTTCACAGACACAGACAGACAGACAATACGAACCACCACATTTTATCATGGAAAGGTGACTGGGAATATGGCTGAATACAAACAGTGTAGTTATTCCCTCTGCAAGGCAATCAAACAAGCAAAATGTCAGTATAGAACAAAGTGGAGTCACAATTCAATGGCTTAGACATGGGACATATGTGGCAGGGTCTACAGACACTCACGGACTAAAAAAGGAAAACCAGCCATGTCACGGACACCGGCTTCTTACTTCCGGACAAACTAAAAACTTTCTTTGCCTGCTTTGAGGATAATACAGTACCACCGACGCAGCCCACTACCAAGGACTGTGGGCTCTCCTTCTCCGTGACCGACGTAAGAAAGGCATTTAAACGTGTTAACCCTCGCAGGGCTGCCGGCCCAGACGACATCCCTAGCAGCGTCCTCAGAGCATGCACAGACCAGCTGACTGGTGTGTTTACGGACATATTCAATCTCTCCCTATCCAAGTCTGCTGTCCCCACTTGCTTCAAGATGGCCAGCATTGTTCCTGTACCCAAGAATGAAAAGGTAGCTGAACTAAATTACTATCGCCCCGTAGCACTCACTTCTGTCATCATGAAGTGCTTTGAGCGACTAGTCATATCACCTCCACCTTACCTGTCACCCTTGACCCACTTCAATTTGCTTATCACCCCCCTAGGTCCACAGACATTGCAATCGCCATCACTCTGCAAACTGCCCTATCCCATCTGGACAAGAGGAATACCTATGTAAGAATGCTGTTCACTGACTAAAGCTCAGCATTCAACACCATAGTACCCTCCAAGCTCATCATTAAGCTTGAGGCCCTGGGTCGCAACCCCGCCGTGTGCAACTTGGTCCTGGACTTACTGACGGACCACCCCCAGGTGGCGAAGGTAGGAAACAGCATCTCCACTTCGCTGATCCTCAGCACTGGGGCCCCACAATGGTGCATGCTCAGCCCCCTCCTGTAGTCCCTGTTCACCCACGACTGCGTGGCCATGCACGCCTTCAACTCAATCATCAAGTTTGCAGACGATACAGTAGTAGTAGGCTTGATTACCAACAACGACGAGACAGCCTACAGGAAGGAGGTGAGGGCTCTGGGAGTGTGGTGTCAGGAAAATAATCTCTCACTCAACATCAACAAAACAAAGGAGATGGCTGATGCACAATTGAGAGCATCCTGTCAGGCTGTATCACCGCCTGGTACGGCAAAAGCACCGCCCACAACCGCATGGCTTTCCAGAGGGTGGTGCGGTCTGCACAATGCATCCCCGGGGGCAAACTACTTGCCTTCCAGGACACCTACAGCACCTGATGTCACAGAAAGGCCAAAAAGATCATCAAGGACAACAAACACCGGAGCCACTGCCTGTTCACCCACAACCACCCAGAAGGCGAGGTCAGTACAGATGCATCAAAGCCGGGACCAAGAGACAGCTTCTATCTCAAGGCCATCAGACTGTTAAACAGCCAACATAAGCACAGAGAGGCTGCTGCCTACATACAGACTTGAAATCATTGGCCACTTTAATAAATGGAACACTCGTCACTATAATTAATAATGCCACTTTAATGATGTTTACATATCTTGCATTACTCATCTCATATGTATATACTGTATTTTATACTATCCATTGCATCTTAGCCTATGCCGCTCTGTAATTGCTCATCCATATATTTATATATTCTTATACCATTCCTTTACTTAGATTTGTGTGTATTAGGTACTTGTTGTGGAATTGTTAGGTATTACTTGTTAGATATTGCTGCACTGTCGGATCTAGAAGCACAAGCATCAACATCATACACACACAATAACATCTGCTAACCATGTGTATGTGACCAATAAAATTGGATTTGATTCTATTTGAGACAGACACATTGATGCAGCCTGAGGTGCAAGGGGCTAGCCCGGACTAGCACTTTCTCATGTCCAAATAGATTCCCAAAGACAATTCCCAAACCCGCACCCAAATATCACATCAGAGACAGTCCATGGAGCAATTCTGTAGTACAGACGTGTGCAGCCTAACACTGAGGTCATTTCTCACGCACGTCCCATTGTTTTAAATGCCCAGTACATTCAAAAACTAGATGTTTCTGTTTTTTATATACAGTATTTTACCACACTATGAGTTTGGAATAATACTGTTAAATTGTTGTTGTTTTTTTAAAAATATGATGACACCCTTTTAGTGTAAGAGCTGTTTGCAAAGACCGCCTGAAATGTCAACCTGTCACCAGGCGGTAAATTAGTTAATAGACCAATAAGAAAGAGAGTTCCAAACCGTTCTGCCAAGAACAGCTAGTTTTCAGTTTTCCCCTCCCCACTCAGACCACTCCCAGACAGTCCGAACAATATTCTTGCTTGAGAAATATATCTTTGCTAAGAAGCCTTTTTTTGTCTCTTTTTGACCATTTTAACTGAAAACAATCATAGTAAGGTACCCATAAATTGTTATCCAGAAATGTTACACAGAAATGATTTGATATGAGATTTTTTTTAAACAACTGCTTTTAGGGTCATTTCGCTTTATGTACACGTGTATACATTTTAACCCGCTCAGCTACTGAATACTTTTGGGTGGTAACTAACCTAATGTAGCAGGCATATAATAAATGCCTAGATCCACTACATACAGGTTTCGACAAGAACAATTTTTTTTTTGGTGACTGACTATTGTGGACTGGTTGCCTCTATCTGTTTCATTTCAACCAGAACCTTACAACCTCTGGGTCACAGACAGAGAATTCCAATTGAAGTTCAGCTTATGAACCTTGAGAACGTAATTCTCCTAACAGTAACTGGAGACGTCTAAAAACCCACTGGACACATTATCCTTGATAAGCAGGGTTTCTAATAAAAACAGTTTGACAAAGAATCATAATGACACAATAAACTTGTATAACGTCTCCTTACAGAGAAAGGCTCTTGTAACAGAGAATGCATGGACTAACTGACTGGCCCAACCAGTACTGTCACCAATCAGTCAGCAAAAAATCTTACTGGAAGTTGAATAATTATTTCAGGTATACATGATGTCCTGAATATGCACTGTAACACCAAACTCTCTCAGCCATCACATAACTTTTCCCCTTAGTTAAATAAGTATTTGTTCATAAATCCAAATTCATGCCTAAATTGAGAAGAAAAACACTCAAAAGCTATACACTAATTCTTTGTCAAAAGGAGTTTATCCTGAGCTCGCTGGTACAGATGTAGGATCTTAATTCGATCACGCTGTTGCAGGAGAACTTTCATGAAATGCAGGAAATGTAAAACTTGTAGTTTATTTGAGGTTTAAAAAGACTTATGAAGTTTGTAATTCTGCAGTAGCAGTAAATATGAACAACCAAACACAGAAATTTCAGACTTGAGTTTCCCTTATGAAAAAGGCATCAAACACAGGGAATTTCCATGCAAAAGGCCCAATGAGCACTAACACGAAGTTTATGGGAGCACATCAAATTTGGTGTCAAAAGAAAGCTAAGAGTATATATTCATGACACATTAAGGCATATATCAAATGTTTCAACCATGTTCCACCCTGAACATTTTGAATAAGCAAAGGCTTTGATTTCTGGTCAAACAGGTGGAAAAAGGGGTCTTAGAAAACATCTAGTAGAGAAAGTGTTGAAAGGTATTATAAATACATCAAAACACAGTAATGTTGGTGTAAAGACCCCTGCCAACTAATATCAACATTTATATTTAGTTTTGGATAAATTATTTGCCTTCTGTAAGTTTAAGAAATATTGCCTAGTGTATTGTCATTCTGTTACCAAAAACTCACATATCTTTAAGACACAGAATTTTCAAATATTTCTACCACATGAGGGAGGATAATGAAAGTTCACAGAACTAACAAGTAACGGTAGACCCACCAAATACTTATAGTGTTTTTACTGATACAAATTTGGTTTAGGATTTATTAAGTGATTAAAACACTTAAAATCGGACCTCATTTGAATAACAGCCACTGTGTAAAATAATAAAACCGAGGGAGATTTTATCCCTTCTGTTACCAAACTTTACATCTGCACTGTTTTTCAAGTAAATGTGTTTTTGTAAAATGTTCAGTGGAAATTGTTAAAATTAGTAACTGTGCATAGAGTTCTTTGGTTTCTTTAACTTTGCAATAAAAGTATTTTGTTTGGCATACTTTTAAAAGAGAAAAATAGGAGCCATTCTGTTATCGTGGAATTGCCACCTGTAGGTCTATATAAAACTAGAGTAATCTATTAGGTCAGCATTAAAATGATTATCCATTTCTCAACTTAGAACAAAAGGCTCTGAATTATCTGGTTCATGCACTCCAAAGTACACCTTGGAGCTTACTGAAGCACGTTCAAGAACAAGGAAGCCTTTCGCTAATATGTTTTTATTTGATTCATTCTTGCCCATCAAAATCTCATTGCCATATTTTCTCATATGAGTTAGCTATCCATAAAAGTAACTCTTTAATTTGTTACACAGGATTTAATATTAAATCAGTAAAAGGGGAGGGCAGAACAGTCCCCAATAATTAATCAATCATTGAAAGTAGACCTACAGGTGTTGACCTATGTGTTATTTAAGACAACATAGTCTACTGTAGTTGTGGGACGCCATGGCTTTGTCTTTTAGAATAAAGACTGTGGACTTATTGTATAAGGCAAGGCTGCTATATGGTGGGGCAAATTGATACCGAAGTTCAGTTAACGTAGATAAACTCTAAATACTAACCGTCAATAAAATGACCCACGGTCCACCAGGGCCACGATCTTGCTTATTTATGAGCCCAGCTTTCGGATATGCTACAACAAATCAAGGTATTCCCAATAGGATCGTTAGACCTAGGCCTACGGATAATCCACATCACGTTCCATACTGTTTTTCTTAATTTCGTAAATAAATGAACATATTTTTGTTTTTTTAAGTTTGTCGGTTTAATCTCATAGCAAAATATCCTCTCTTCAACTGGTGTTGAAAACTTTAGCAACAACATTCAGTGTTTTTTTGGCTACCTGTCCACATTGCTCTCTCCGCCTCTTCCTAGTATTTTCACTCCACCCCTTTTCAATTTCCACCTGTGCAACAATTGCCTAGCCACCTGCCTACACATAAAATAATTGTTATTCCACAAAAATATATTCCACATAATGCGGTGCAAGCGCACAATAATTCAAATTATATGGGCATTAATAATCATATATTGTCATATCATGTATGTGGTATAATATTTTCTACTTGTTTGACCAAAAAACTTTAATCTGATTCAACTTCCCTTTTATGTCTGTTTTCACATTATTATATGTCTTGTTTGGTTTATGCCGAAATGCGCCAGTAGCAATGAGTTTCTTTCACTCTCTTAACCATACCTGTCTGCTCCTGCATAACCAGTCTGACTAGATTTATGCCTCTCGCATAACCTCTGATTTGAATGTAAACCCAGACAGCAACACAGTGGAGTGCCCCCTCCTTGCACCTTGTACTTCCTGGTACTGGTAGTACAGTACCTCCCAGTCACCTCGCTCCCTCTCGCTATACACAACACACTAGAAAGGGCATGGAGATCCATTCAAAAGACCTTTCGAATAGGAGTGCTAGTCAAAGAAGCCGTTTCCATTTCAAAAACAGTGTAAACGGGTTTTATTTCATGCCAATAACATATGGATATTGGCCAAGATGATATTGTATGATTATATTCAAATCAAAGTTTATTTGTCACGTGCCCCGAATACAGTGAAATGCTTACTTACAGGCTCTAACCAATAGTGCAAAAAAGGTATTAGGTGAACAATAGGTAGGTAAAGAAATAAAACAACAGTAAAAAGACAGGCTATATACAGTGGCGGGGCTATAAAGTAGCGGGGCTACATACAGACATCGGTTAGTCAGGCTGAATGAGGTAGTTTGTACATGTAAATATGGTTAAAGTGACTATGCATATATGATGAACAGAGAGTAGTAGTAGCATAAAAGAGGGGTTGGCGGGTGACGGCAACACAATGCAGATAGCCCGGTTAGCCAATGTGCGGGAGCACTGGTTGGTCGGCCCAATTGAGGTAGTATGTACATGAATGTATAGTTAAAGTGACTATGCATATATGATAAACAGAGAATAGCAGCAGAGTAAAAAAATAGGGGTGGGGGGGGGCACACAATGCAAATAGTCCGGGTAGCCATTTGATTACCTGTTCAGGAGTATTATGGCTTGGGGGTAAAAACAGTTGAGAAGCCTTTTTGTCCTAGACTTGGCACTCCGGTACCGCTTGTCATGCGGTAGTAGACAGAACAGTCTATGACTGAGGTGGCTGGGGTCTTTGACAATTTTTAGGGACTTCCTCTGACACCGCCTGGTGTAGAGGTCCTGAATGGCAGGCAGCTTAGCCCCAGTGATGTACTGGGCCGTATGCAGTACCATCTGTAGTGCCTTGCGGTCAGAGGCCGAGCAATTGCCGTACCAGGCAGTGATGCAACCAATCAGGAGGCCCTCGATGTTGCAGCTGTAGAACCTTTTGAGGATCTCAGGACCCATGACACATCTTTTTAGTTTCCTGAGGGGGAATAGGCTTTGTCGTGCCCTTTTCACGACTGTCTTGGTGTGTTTGGACCATTCTAGTTTGTTGTTGATGTGGACACCAAATAACTTGAAGCTCTCAACCTGCTTCACTACAGCCCCGTCGATGAGAATGGGGGCGTGCTCGGGCCTCCTTTTCCTGTAGTCCACAATCATCTCCTTCATCTTGGTTACGTTGAGGGGGAGGTTGTTATTCTGGCACCACCCGGCCAGGTCTCTGACCTCCTCCCTATAGGCTGTCTCGTCGTTGTCGATGAACAATCCTACCACTGTTGTGTCGTCTGCAAACTTAATGATGGTGTTGGAGTCGTGCCTGGCCGTGCAGTCGTGGATGAACAGGGAGTACGGGAGGGGACCGAGCACGCACCCTTGAGGAGCTCCAGTGTTGAGGATCAGCGTGGCAGATGTGTTGCTAACTACCCTCAACACCTGGGGGCGGCCTGTCAGGAAGTCCAGGATCGAGTTGCAGAGGGAGGTGTTTAGTCCCAGGATCCTTAGCTTAGTGATGAGCTTTGAGGGTACTATGGTGTTGAACGCTGAGCTGTAGTCAATGAATAGAATTCTCACATAAGTGTTCCTTTTGTCCAGGTGGGAAAGGGCAGTGTGGAGTGCAATAGAGATTGCATCATGTCTGGATCTGTTTGGGCAGTATGCAAATTGGAGTGGGTCTAGGGTTTCTTGAATAATGGTGTTGATGTGAGCCATTACCAACCTTTCAAAGCACTTCATGGCTACGGACGTGAGTGCTACGGGCCTGTAGTCATTTAGGCAGGTTGTCTTTGTGTTCTTGGGCACAGGGACTATGGTGGTCTGCTTGATACATGTTGGTATTACAGACTCAATCAGGGACATGTTGAAAATATCAGTGAAGACACCTGCCAGTTGGTCAGCACATGCCTGGAGCACACGTCCTGGTAATCTGTCTGGCTTGCAGCCTTGTATATGTTGACCTGTTTAAAGGTCTTATTCACGTTGGCTACGGGGGGAGTGTCCGGAACAGCTGATGCTCTCATGCATGCCTCAGTGTTGCTTTCCTCAAAGCGAGCATAGAAGTGGTTTAGCTCGTCTCGTAGGTTTGTGTCACTGGGCATCTCGCGGCTGTGCCTCCCTTGTAGTCTGTAATAGTTTGCAAGCCCTGCCACATAAGACGAACGTCTGAGGCGGTGTAGTGTGATTCAATCTTAGCCCTGTATTGATGCCTGTTTGATGGTTCGTCACAGGGCATAGTAGAATTTCTTGTAAGCTTAGGATATTTACTCATTTAAAATGAATTGTTATGGTGAAAATAAATAATTGCAATATCAGATTTTGAGTCATTTGTTTTGTAGGAGTACTGCATTGCTAATGTACTATTAATTCACCAAGTGGATTGAGAAAGATAAGGACCCAATAATAGTGTACCAAGTTGCGATGGGATATTTTGTTTATGAATCTAGAGGATGAGTATGTGGAAGTGTTGTAGTACTCGAGACCGAGACAGTCCAGCCAAGAGTAAAAAAAAACATATAATTATCAGGCTCTGTTCTGTCAACGCATAAAACCAACCTTTATTTTGACAGGTAGTCCTGCTGTGACCATGGTCTCTTTCACAAATGAATCCTGTATCAGACATACACATCAATACATATCAATACACGATATGTAAAACACAATCATATAAAACAAACACATTTTTAAGTAAAAGGGTCCTCGATCAGCCTTCTGAATTGCCGTAAGAGGCATTTACCTAAATCAGTGGAGATCGATGGGATCTCCAGAATTAGGCATCCCTAATGCTCTTGGACCAACATCCGGTAGCTTGTACATCTGTGGACGTTTATGCAAGAGGGCTTTATAAACAAAAAACAATGATCTACAAGACTTCAAAGAGGGCCAGCCTACATTCTGATACAGAAAGCAATGACGTGTACTGAACTTTTTGCCCATAATAAAGCATAGGCCTAGGCAAAATAGAAAAAGGTTATAACCCAGATTAGTCATTGGTGTGAGAGCACACTTGTGTTGTTTTTTTTGCATGCTGATTTCACATCTTTTCCAAAGCACACTACATGGCCAAAAGTATGTGGAAGCCTGCTCGTCAAACATCTCATTGCAAAATCAAGGGCATTAATATGGAGTTGGTTCCCCTTTGCTGCTATAACAGCCTCCACTCTTCTGGGAAGGCTTTCCACTAGATGTTGGAACATTGCTGCGGGGACTTGCTGCCATTCAGCGACAAGAGCATTAGTGAGGTCGAGCACTGATGTTGGGCGATTAGGCCTGGCTCGCAGCTGGCGATCCAATTCATCCCAAAGATGTTCGATGGGGTTGAGGTCAAGGCTCTGCGCAGGCCAGTCAAGTTATTCCACACCAATCTCGACAAAACATTTCTGTATGGACCTTGCTTTGAACGGGGGCCTTGTCATGCTGGAACAGGAAAGGGCCTTCCCCAAACTGTTGGCACAAAGTTGGAAGCACCGAATCGTCTAGAATGTCATTGTATCTTGTAGCATTAAGATATCCCTTCACTGGAACTAAGGGGCCTAGCCCGAACCATGAAAAACAGCCCCAGAATATTATTCCTCCTCCACCTAACTTTGCAGTTGGCACTATGCATTGCAGCATTCTTCTGGCATCCGCCAAACCCAGATTTATCAGTCGGACTGCCAGGTGGTGAAGCTTGATTATTCACTAAAGACAACCTGCTCCAGAGCTTTGGAACACGGTAGTGAGTGTTGCAACGGAGGACAGACCATTTTTACGCGCTACGCGCTTCGGCATTTGCCGGTCTTGTTCTGTGAGCTTGTGTGGCCTACCACTTCGCAGCTGAGCCATTGTTGTTCCTAGACGTTTCCACTTCACAATAACAGCACTTACAGCTGACCGGGGCAGTTCTGCTGGGCAGAAATTTGACAAACTGACTTGTTGGAAAGGTGGCATTCTATGACGGTGCCACGTTGAGTGTCACTGAGCTATTCGCTATGGGCCATTCTACTGACAATGTTTGTCTATGGAGATTGCTTGGCTGTGTTCTCGATTTTATACACCTGTCAGCAAAGGGTGTGACTGAAATAGCTGAATACACACATTTAAGGGGTGTCCACATACTTTTGTCCAATTGAATGGTGCTGGACAGCAGAACCATGACTTGATTAAAACATATCTATAATAATAAGAACCAGTACAGTATCGTTCAATATGTTGAGATTAAATATACAACACCCCCCTCTGCTGCCTCTTTTTCGAACAACCATATTTTCTATCATGCGCTCCATCATTGCGTCATCAACGAGCGACAAAATCCATTGAACGTAAAAGTTCCCGGAAGTAATTTTGGCAAACACACGTTTGCATTTTGTTATGCTGTTGTAGCATGCAAGTTCCCCTTTTCTAAACTATGCCGAAACTCTTTGCGATAAAAGTTACGGAAAAATCTAATACGGGAGGATTTTGGTCTGCCATTGATGTTTGGATAAAGAAACCACACGTTGTGAACAAACGTCTTTGTGGAGTCAAAGAGACACAGAGTAAGAATGTTGGCTGTGAAGAACTTAGAAACATTCTGCTAACTCATGGAAGTGATACTTCAGAGTCCAAGGATGTTCTTACTTTCTTGAATAGTGGCGTTGAACTCGAACATGACCAGGAGAGACTGTGGTCTTTTTGTGTGAGGACATTCATTCCTAAAGTAAACTGTTATGGCACAACTGTACATAAAGATATTATACTCAAAGGTAAGCCTTAAATTACATTCAGCTGATGTTTAAGCTGCTTATCATTGAGTTCTGGCTGACTTTACAACATGTACGCAACACAGGTATTTGAATACAGTCTCATGTGTGAAAGTGTCCTGTGTGTTATTTTTTTACTCAACATTTTCAGACTTTAGCAATCAAAGAGTAAGCTTCTTACCAGTTGAAGAGAGTGAGGAAGGGACTGCCTCTTTACGGAAGAACAACATCTATCAGATACATCTCCTGGCTGAGAAGAGTGATGAATGGTGAGTGTTTCCATGTTTAACCTCAGTGTCTGCTTCTTCACCCATCCTTCCATTGATCCAGTAATGCTTGGACGCATTGGATAGTGTCTGCACTGGTTTGCTCTGTAAATCTAATCTCCAGGACACTAGAGTTACATCTCATGCGGCCTGATGACTGGTTCAGTGACGGGGTGGCCTACCCCAAACTGCCCTGGCTCAGTGGAGAGCTCCTGCCCAAACTGGTGCGCTGGGCCACGGAGAGTAAGACCAGTGAGTTCAAGAGCACCCTGTCTCTCCTGCCAGTAGAGAAGTACAGCATCATGTACCAACGGCTGAAAGACAAGTACAAGGAGATGGTCAAGGTATGGTCAATGTATGGTTAATATGGTCAATGCATGGCCAGTGTATTGTTAATATGGTCAAGGTATGGTCAATGCATGGCCAGTGTATGGTTAATATGGTCAAGGTATGGTTAATAGTTCATGGTCAAGGTCTTTTACAGTATAAATTTGTCACAACAGTCCTGAATGCATTAATATATTTGTCTTCGCATAGGTATGGCCTGAAGTGACGGATCCAGAGAAGTTTGTCTTTGAAGATGTTGCCATCGCTACCTATCTTTTGGTAGGTCTCTTCTGTACATGGACAGTAACTACAACAATGTATTTGACGGAATGCTAATATGAGTAAAAGGGCAACTCTAATGACAATAACACCATTGTCTATTAATGCACAGGTCCTATGGGGTGAGGAGCGAGCGGTGAAGGGTCTGACCGTCAAACAGTCCTTTGTGGATCTTGGTTGTGGAAATGGTCTCCTGGTTCACATTCTAATCAACGAAGGGGTATGTGTGATAAACACTTCACTAGGTTCGCCAGAACACAGTTATATAATATAACCTGATATGCCCTGGTACTGAATAGTAACACCAGGATTACGGGCTGAAATACTCCATGTGGAAAACTGACCTCTCTAGCAGATATCCTTTAATTTACAAATGTCCACTGGATGCTTAATCAATGAAAGGGTAGCTGGTGAGTCGTAAAAAGCTTTAGTGAGCGTCCCAAGTAGCACTTTATTCCCTATGTAGTGCACTACTTTTGAACAGGGCCCATAGTGCACCATATATGGAATAGGGTCCCATTTGGGACGCAGACGTAATCTGTGCCAATTCCAGGCCAATGTTCCATTTAATCAGTGATGTGATTTAACGTCCAATCAAAACGCTGGATATCCGTAATTGAAATTACACACGGAGTAGGCGGAAAGTGTGTCACTATACCCAATGTTCATTTGATGAAGTGATTAAGGACTGACCGTCATGCCTACTTGTGTTTCAGCACCCTGGAAAGGGCATCGACGTGAGGAAAAGGAAGATCTGGGATATGTACGGCCCCCAAACACATCTAGAGGTGAGGATGGGCTATGTGGAACTCTGTTTTAGGATAGTGGGTTTTTTTTTTCAGCCTAGATCAACTACTTGACTTAGGGGTGTGTATATACTGCACAAGAACAACAGTTCACCTGACACAAGACTGAATCCAAACATTACACTGGACAATACTCTGGATACATTCAGTAACATAATAAGAATATTCTTAAAAACATTTTAGGTGCAAGAAAAAACGATTACAAGGGTTTGAGTGAGAGGTCTAACAGGTGTCTCTAAGTGACCACACACCTCCAAACTGTGCACAGTCCCTAATTCATTTCAATGACCATTTGTGACTCAAGGAGAGAGCTTTCAACTATAAGGTCATTTATTTTGCTCT
The DNA here is from genome assembly GCF_036934945.1 of Oncorhynchus masou masou. Lineage (NCBI taxonomy): Eukaryota > Metazoa > Chordata > Actinopteri > Salmoniformes > Salmonidae > Oncorhynchus > Oncorhynchus masou. Next base: position 27,404,444 of record NC_088234.1, on the reverse strand, counting down.
CCTAGCTTTGCCGTTATGGAACTGAGGCAAGCACACATGTAGTTTTTTGTTTGGAACAGCCTTGTGTCCCCACCATCACACAATTACTGTTGTTGTTTTACGTAATCCAAAAACTTTCCATTATAAATCGCAATGTGGGTCAGATGTTTGAACGCTTATTCTTTTGCCAACATGGCTAGCTAAGTTATGAAATACAAACTTACAATGTTTGGGTTTCAAAAGGTACTTCAGACAAACATATTGTAATTTTGGTGAGTCATGAGTCCATTCAAGTCCATGCTCTGCGGCAATTTTTCTTCATAATATGACAAACAGGCTCATTCTGTTCAGGACAACCCAGGGAATAACGCATGTCATCCTTGTTTCAATTTTAATGTCACGTGCACAAGTACAGTGAAATGCCTTTCTTGCAAGCTCCAAACCCAACAATGCAGTAATCAATGCCAATGTAGCACAAAAATTATATAAGTTAGAACAAAAACACAGGAGAAATAAAAATAGGAAATAAGACGAACACAAGAAAGTAAGAAGCTATATACAGGGTCAGTTCCAATACCATATTTACAATGTGCAGGGATACTTGAGTGGTAGAGGTAGATACAGTGCCTTCAGAAAGTACGCAAGCCCTTTGACTTTTGGAAAGGAACACACCTGTCTATATAAGGTCCCACAGTTGACAGTGCATGTCAGAGCAAAAACCAAGCCATGAGGTCAAACGAATTGTCTGTAAATCAAATCAAATCAAATTGTATTTGTCACATACACATGGTTAGCAGATGTTAATGCGAGTGTAGCGAAATGCTTGTGCTTCTAGTTCCGACAATGCAGTAATAACCAACAAGTAATCTAACTAACAATTCCTAAACTACTATCTTATACACAGTGTAAGGGGATAAAGAATATGTACATAAGGATATATGAATGAGTGATGGTACAGAGCAGCATAGGCAAGATACAGTAGATGGTATCGAGTACAGTATATACATATGAGATGAGTATGTAAACAAAGTGGCTTAGTTAAAGTGGCTAGTGATACATGTATTACATAAGGATGCAGTCGATGATATAGAGTACAGTATATACGTATGCATATGAGATGAATAATGTAGGGTAAGTAACATTATATAAGGTAGCATTGTTTAAAGTGGCTAGTGATATATTTACATAATTTCCCATCAATTCCCATTATTAAAGTGGCTGGAGTTGAGTCAGTGTCAGTGTGTTGGCAGCAGCCACTCAATGTTAGTGGTGGCTGTTTAACAGTCTGATGGCCTTGAGATAGAAGCTGTTTTTCAGTCTCTCGGTCCCAGCTTTGATGCACCTGTACTGACCTCGCCTTCTGGATGATAGCGGGGTGAACAGGCAGTGGCTCGGGTGGTTGATGTCCTTGATGATCTTTATGGCCTTCCTGTAACATCGGGTGGTGTAGGTGTCCTGGAGTGCAGGTAGTTTGCCCCCGGTGATGCGTTGTGCAGACCTCACTACCCTCTGGAGAGCCTTACGGTTGAGGGCGGAGCAGTTGCCGTACCAGGCGGTGATACAGCCCGCCAGGATGCTCTCGATTGTGCATCTGTAGAAGTTTGTGAGTGCTTTTGGTGACAAGCCAAATTTCTTCAGCCTCCTGAGGTTGAAGAGGCGCTGCTGCGCCTTCTTCACGGTGCTGTCTGTGTGAGTGGACCAATTCAGTTTGTCAGGTGATGTGTATGCCGAGGAACTTAAAACTTGCTACTCTCTCCACTACTGTTCCATCGATGTGGATAGGGGGGTGTTCCCTCTGCTGTTTCCTGAAGTCCACAATCATCTCCTTAGTTTTGTTGACATTGAGTGTGAGGTTATTTTCCTGACACCACACTCCGAGGGCCCTCACCTCCTCCCTGTAGGCCGTCTCGTCGTTGTTGGTAATCAAGCCTACCACTGTTGTGTCGTCCGCAAACTTGATGATTGAGTTGGGCGTGCGTGGCCACGCAGTCGTGGGTGAACAGGGAGTACAGGAGAGGGCTCAGAATGCACCCTTGTGGGGCCCCAGTGTTGAGGATCAGCGGGGAGGAGATGTTGTTACCTACCCTCACCACCTGGGGGCGGCCCGTCAGGAAGTCCAGTACCCAGTTGCACAGGGCGGGGTCGAGACCCAGGGTCTCGAGCTTGATGATGAGCTTGGAGGGTACTATGGTGTTGAATGCCGAGCTGTAGTCGATGAACAGCATTCTCACATAGGTATTCCTCTTGTCCAGATGGGTTAGGGCAGTGTGCAGTGTGGTTGAGATTGCATTGTCTGTGGACCTATTTGAGCGGTAAGCAAATTGGAGTGGGTCTAGGGTGTCAGGTAGGGTGGAGGTGATATGGTCCTTGACTAGTCTCTCAAAGCACTTCATGATGACGGAAGTGAGTGCTACGGGCGGTAGTCGTTTAGCTCAGTTACCTTAGCTTTCTTGGGAACAGGAACAATGGTGGCCCTCTTGAAGCATGTGGGAACAGCAGACTGGTATAGGGATTGATTGAATATGTCCGTAAACACACCAGCCAGCTGGTCTGCGCATGCTCTGAGGGCGCGGCTGGGGATGCCGTCTGGGCCTGCAGCCTTGCGAGGGTTAACACGTTTAAATGTTTTACTCACCTCGGCTGCAGTGAAGGAGAGACCGCATTTTTCCGTTGCAGGCAGTGTCAGTGGCACTGTATTGTCCTCAAAGCGGGCAAAAAAGTTATTTAGTCTGCCTGGGAGCAAGACATCCTGGTCCGTGACTGGGCTGGATTTCTTCCTGTAGTCCGTGATTGACTGTAGACCCTGCCACATGCCTCTTGTGTCTGAGCCGTTGAATTGGGATTCTACTTTGTCTCTGTACTGACGCTTAGCTTGTTTGATAGCCTTACGGAGGGAATAGCTGCATTGTTTGTATTCAGTCATGTTACCAGACACCTTGCCCTGATTGAAAGCAGTGGTTCGCGCTTTCAGTTTCACGCGAATGCTGCCATCAATCCAAGGTTTCTGGTTAGGGAATGTTTTAATCGTTGCTATGGGAACGACATCTTCAACGCACGTTCTAATGAACTCGCACACCGAATCAGCGTATTCGTCAATGTTGTTATTTGACGCTATACGAAACATGTCCCAGTCCACGTGATGGAAGCAGTCTTGGAGTGTGGAGTCAGCTTGGTTGGACCAGCATTGGACAGACCTCAGCGTGGGAGCTTCTTTTTTTAGCTTTTGTCTGTAGGCAGGTATCAGCAAAATGGAGTCGTGGTCAGCTTTTCCGAAAGGGGGTGGGGCAGGGCCTTATATGCGTCGCGGAAGTTAGAGTAACAGTGATCCAAGGTTTTGTAGAGCTCCGAGACAGGATTGTGTCGAGGCACAGATCTGGGGAAGGCTACTATCTACAGCAAGAACACAGTGGCCTCCATCATTCTTAAATGGAAGAAGTTTAGAACCACCAAGACTCATCATAGAGCAGGCTGCCCAGCCAGACTGAACAATCGGGGGAGAAGGGACTTGGCCAGGGAGGTGACAAATAACCCAATTGTCACTCTTGACAGAGCTCTAGAGTTCCTTTGTGGAGATATGAGAACCTTCCAGAAGGACAACCATCTCTCATGGTGGTGGCAGCATCATGCTGTAGGGATGTTTTTCAGCGGCAGGGACTGGGATCGAGGCAAAGATGAATGGAGCAAAGTGCAGAGAGATCCTTGGTGTAAACCTGCTCCAGAGCTCTCAGGACCTCAGACTGGGGCGAAGGTTCGCCTTCCAATAGGACAACGACCATAAGCACACGGCCAAGACAATGCAGGAGTGGCTTCGGGACAAGTCTCTGAATTTCCTTGAGTGGCCCAGCCAGAGCCTGGACTTGAACCCGTTCGAACATATCTGGAAAGACCTGCAAATAGCTGTGCAGCGACGCTCCCCATCCAACTTGACAGAGCTTGAGGGGATCTGCAGAGATGAATGGGATAAACTCCCCAAGTACAGGTGTGCCAAGCTTGTAGCGTCATACCCAAGAAGACTCAATGCTGTAATCGCTGCCAAAGGTGCTTCAACAAAGTACTGAGTAAAGGGTCTGAATACTTATTGCACTTAATGTACATCCACTTCATTCCAATCAATGACAATCTACTATTTTCAACCCATTTACAGGGACTCTTAGTGGAAAGGGTTCTTAGCTGCCTCAATCAACTTAATTTTGAGGGCTTTGTGGATATTTTGTGTTCCCATTTTTTGAAAGCAAACAAAACTACCGCAGTATTTGAAATATTTATGAATACCAGATTAATTCACAAGGTATTATATGAACTATTTCGTTCACCTTTCCAAATGAAGTAATGTGACAATCACATATAGTCTAAACCACAATAGATACACATGGAATTGCACATGGGGTTGCAGGGAATCCCACACGTTGTTAGACACGCTCTGTTGTGCTGTAATTTCCCATTGCCGCCCGGCTTCAATGTTTCATCAGAAGACAAGCTGCTGAATGTTCCCTTGCATCTATTATTCACTGTGTGTAGACCAGGCAGGAAGTAGCTAGGCGAGGTAGTTGTTCCCATAGGGACTCAATGTACTTTTAGCTAACGGCTCTGGGTTCTTTCTGGTATCCTTATTGTCGGTGATGGGATATGATGGGGTGTATAGAGCATGGAAGTGGTCTGCAACACCGAAAGGGGTTTTCCTTGTTGTCATTTTTTTGTGTTTTCCTTTCAACTTGTTTCCTTAGTTGTTCCTTAGTTTTTGCCTGAAATCCCTTATTTACTTTTATTGTTGTTATTTAAAAGTATAAAACCAGTTATTTCTCTAGTCCATACATAGCAAGAGGCACAAAATGTTGCTTTGAAAAGTTGTTTTTTTTTGAATTTGTAATCTCATCTGACTTTGTATTTCAGACCACCCTTCTTCATATCCACTCAGACACTAAATGAGCTGAGATAACAATCACATTAAACATTATTCTCCTTCAATATTAGAAGTTGGTAACAGAGTTGTTATTTCGCGACAGAAAGCGGCTGGGGGTGTCATAAGCCATTTGTAATTCAAAAATGATTAATGAAAAAAAATCGAATTACTGTCGGCGGTGCTTCTCTCTGATCTAAAGAAGCCTGTTGTGCTTTTGGTTGGGGGCCTTTTTTTCTATTCCAGGAAACGGCAATCACTCCCGGTGATGGCTTCTTATTCCCGGGCACAGACTGGCTGATTGGAAACCACTCCGACGAGCTCACACCGTGGATCCCCGTTATAGCGGCCAGGCAAGTCATCAGCAGAAACAATTTGGCTTAGCCGCCTCAAGTGGCAACTGATCTCTTGAGTTTGAAATCATGTTTTTTTCATGAGTTGGGAAGGGGGAATGGAGGTGTGTTGGTGTGTGAAGTGTCGAGTCTGGTGCGGCAGCCACCTGGTGGCGATGTTGAGCTTGGCTCTAACTTTGAATCGACTCCTGTTCTGGTTTGAACGCTCCAACAACCTCCATCGATTTGAAATTGTCCTCATCTCCTGCCTTAATCTCCCATTTTTCTCACCCCACTTTGAGTCAGTTGTACTTACATCCGTTGTACTTGTGGTATTTTCTCACCTCTATGCTGCCTGCTATCTGTGGTTAGGGCTCCCTTAAGAAAAGAGGTTCCACTGTATCTCATTTAAACTCACCTGGATGAATTAAGCATGAATACACAATTATAAAGTACATTGATAACTGTGACCAAACCACATGGTTTTGATTGTGTAATTTCGGTCACTTTCCTCCCACTTTAGGTCATCCTTCTCCTGCCGGTATTTTGTCCTGCCGTGCTGCTTCTTTGACTTCTATGGGAAGTACCAGCGGAGACACTGTAAGAAGTCCCAGTATAAAGAATACATTGACTTCATCTCTGAGGTCAGCACAGCCTGTGGGTTCAACACAGAGGAGGACTGCCTGAGAATCCCCTCCACAAAGCGGGTATGCTAATGCTAACAATGACACACAGTACACGCTAACATGTTCATGCAAACCACTCATGTTGTTTTAATCTAACCTCTTGCTTTACAGGTGTGTCTGGTAGGAAAGTCGAGGAGCTACCAGCTGTCGGATGAGCCGCAGGCAGAGGAGGGGAGAGACAAGTATATACAGGGTCGTCAGCCCTGCTCCGGGGTCACAGTTCGAGAGTCAAATGCCGAGGATGAATTCGAGCACCACCACGACCACTCAGAGACTGACAGGATCCACGGCACCAACTGGGGAGCTGGATTCCAGCCCCGAGAGAGGATCGAGACAGTGCGGAACTGTGCCGCCCTTCCCCGGGACTTTGTAGATGGTATAGTCCTACGTGTGGCCACCTCTCTGCTGGGGTTGACCAAGGACGAAGGTGGGGATGTCCCCGGAACCTGGAACACGGGAGGTAAGAGAATGGGCCTTTAATAGCTAAACTGTCAATCAAATCACAAGGTAATCTCTCCCTCAAAATACAATAAAGTCTCACTCAGTCTGCATTTACATGAGCTCTAATTGAGGTCATAACAGGTTTAGGAAAACAGAACATGAAGTACAAATCTGATCTTGGATTTATTACTATTATGGCGTGTATTGGATTTATGTACTGTGTACTACATGGTGTATTGTTGATTCAGTGGAATTCAGGATGATCGGGTGTGTGCAGGAACTCAATGTTGGTGGCCCATCATGCCCTTAACCCACCCCACCTCTTTCTGTATCTCTACCACTTCCTGTCTATCGCTCCCTCTCAGCACCAATAGGAAAGCCCCTGGTGGCGCTGCACAACCCTGCTTTGAACCCTGTCAGCGTTTCATCCTCCGCCATTCGGCACCACATTCACACACTGCCCCCATCTCTCTTTTATCAACCTTTTCCGGACTTTCCCCTTCACACACACACACTCCCCTACACTCCCCCTCCCCCTGTACGATGGATGAGATAAGAAGAAGAAGTCTAGTCAGAGAGAAAAAGGGAGGGAGAGAAAAAAGAGGGGAAGAGACAGAGTCTGTAATCCAGGATGGAGATGACTGGATGAATAATGCACTCTGGCCCATCTTTTATGCATGAGTCTGTATTTGTGTTGAGGTATTTCTACCAGTTACTTTATGGCGCTGCTCTGAAAAGAGGGAGGATTAGCGGGGGTTAAGCCGGGGCAGCTTGCATGGACAGTGGCTAGATCCCGAGTTTCAATGTGCCATTTTAGATGGCAAAGCAAAGTGCTACTATTAAAGTGGAACTGACAGCGTTTAAACTACTTTGCAAATATTAAACAAACAGACAATCATATTATCAGTAACAAATATCATATTCCCAGTTAATGCTTCAAAACCATTTGACTCAAAATTCCATGACAGACAATAAGACATTGTTGACATAATTGATGTATGCAGTTCAATGCATGATTTATATAATTCACCAATACATTTCTTGGTAGTCCAAAAACGATTGCTATCAGGTTGTAAATCACAGCTGGCCTGGTATGTTGTTTGCTGGCTCCACCCATTTGGGATGCGCTGTTTCAGTTTCCATGACTTAATATTTTGAACAAAAATGGAAGACTAACTAAGGCTGGAAATGAGATGATAAATTGTTTAGATCTAGGACAGAAGAATTTATAATGGACTTTTTCAGACATAACATAGGTACAGCAGATCCCCTTATTGTATGGGACACTTAAGTGTGCCTTTAGAGGCCATGCAATAAAACAATAGCAATTTAGATCAAGAGTCCATATTAATAAAGGAAATTGAAGGACTAACAGTACAGTTAGATAGCAATAAACATGGTACCATAGAGGCACAGAATAAGTTAGAGGAAAAACAAAAAGAAATGGAGGAAATTATTCAAGAAAGATCCAGTGTAATAGATTATAAAAAATAAAGTGAACTGGATGGAATATGGGGAAAAATGCACCAAATTCTTTTTCAATCTTCAATATAGTAATGCTACCAAAAAGAAAATGTATTAAAACTTGTTACAAATGATAGTCACGCATGATTCACCAAATTATATTTTGAAAGAGGAAGTAAAGTACTTTAAGAATATGTTTGCGTTTCAGTCTCCTCCATCTCCACTCCACTGAAACTAATTGTATGGATTTTTCCCCTAATAATATTGTAAAATTAATATCTGTACAGAAGGACTCACGTGAAGGCCAAATTACAGAGGAGGAACTGCTTGATGCAATTGGGGCCGTTAAGGATGGGAAAACTCCAGGGCTGGGTGGCATACGAGTGGAAAGTATACAAAACTTTTTTTGATATACTCAAAGGACCATTATTAGCATGTTTTAACTACTCCTATATAAATGTTAGATTATCAGACACGCAACAAGAAGGTCTGATATCATTATTACTGAAACAGGACCCAAGTGGTATATATAAAGATCCAGTCCATTAAAAAAATTGGAGACCTCTTACACTTCAGTGTTGTGATGCAAAAATCCTAGCAAAATGCTTGGCGCATAGAATTTAAAAAGTATTGTCAGATATTATTCATCCTAATCAGACAGGTTTTTTACATGGACGATACATTGGAGATAATATAAGACAAGTACTGGAAACAATAGAATACTATGAAATATTGGGGACACCAGGCCTGGTTTTCATAGCTGATTTTGAAAAGGCTTTTGATAAAGTACGACTGGAGTTTATAAATGCCTAGAATATTTCAATTTTGGGGAATCTTTTATGAATGGGTTAAAGTTATGTATAGTGACCCTAGGTGTAAAATGGTAAATAATGGCTACATCTCAAAGTTTTAAACTCTCTAGAGGAGTAAAACAAGGTTGTCCACTATCGGCATATCTATTTATTATTGCCATCGAAATGTTAGCTGTTAAGATTAGATCAAACAATAATATTAAGGGATTATAAATCCGTGGCTTAAAAACTAAGGTGTCATTGTACGCTGATCTTTTAAAACCACAATTAGTCTCTCCACGGCCTCATAGAGGATCTAGATACTTTTGCTATTCCCTCTGGATTAAAACCAAATTATGATAAGTATATTACGTATTGGATCACTAAAAAAAATCAAATTTTACCAATAAAATGGTCTGGCGGCGATGTGGACATACTCGGTATACAAATCCCAAAAGAAAGAAATTATCTCGCTCCAATACATTTTTATAGAAAGTTAGCAAAAATAGATAAGATCTTGCTACCATGGAAAGGAAAATACCTGTCTATTTGTGGAAAAATCACCCTGATTAACTCTTTAGTCATATCACAGTTTACCTAATTGCTTATGGTTTTGCCTACACGGAGTGACCTGCTTTTTAAATTATATGAACATAAAATATTCCATCTTATTTGGAACGGCAAGCCAGATAAAATTAAAAGGGCCTATTTATATAACGAATATGAATTCGGTGGGCTTAAATGATTAAATATTAAAGCATTAGACCTCTCACTAAAGGCATCAGTCATACAAAAGTTATACTTAAATCCAAACTGGTTCTCTAGTCATTTGGTATGAATGTCTCATCCTATGTTCAAGAAGGGCCTTTTTCCCTTTAATCAGATTACACCAGCCCACTTTTGATTGTTTGAAAAGTAAATAATCTCCAAAATATCTTAATTTTTTAAAACAAGCCTTAGAAAGTTGGTTGCAATTTCAGTTTAATCCATCTGAAAAGACAGAACAAATAATACAACAAATATTGTGGTTAAATTCAAATATACTTATTGATTAAAAAAAACTATTTTTCGAAGAAATGTTTAAAAAATGTATCATTTTTGTGAACGATATCATAAATAGGACTGGTGGAGTTATGTCACACATGCAGCTAACACAGACATACGAAAATGTCTGCTCTACCCAAAATTACAACCAACAAGACTCCCTAAATTGTATCAGCATATCGATTGCGCAACCAGGGCTGGCAAAACCTTGGATCATTGCTATTCTAACTTCCGCGATGCATATAAGGCCCTGCCCCGCCCTCCTTTTGGAAAAGTTGACCACGACTCCATTTTGTTGATCCCTGCCTACAGACAGAAACTAAAACAAGAAGCTCCCACGCTGAGGTCTGTCCAACGCTGGTCCGACCAATCTGATTCCACACTCCAAGACTGCTTCCATCACGTGGACTGGGATATGTTTCGTATTGCGTCAGACAACAACATTGACGAATACGCTGATTCGGTGTGAGAGTTAATTAGAACGTGCGTTGAAGATGTCGTTCCCATAGCAATGATTAAAACATTCCCAAACCAGAAACCGTGGATTGATGGCAGCATTCACGTGAAACTGAAAACGCGAACCACTGCTTTTAATCAGGGCAAGGTGACCGGAAACATGACCGAATACAAACAGTGTAGCTATTCCCTCCGCAAGGCAATCAAACAAGCTAAGCGTCAGTATAGAGACAAAGTAGAATCTCAGTTCAACGGCTCAGACACAAGAGGCATGTGGCAGGGTCTACAGTCAATCACGGATTACAAAAATAAAACCAGGGTAAAACCAGCAACTGGGTACTGGACTTCCTGACGGGCCGCCCCCAGGTGGTGAGGGTAGGCAACAACATCTCCACCCCGCTGATCCTCAACACTGGGGCCCCACAAGGGTGCGTTCTGAGCCCTCTTCTGTACTGCGTGGCCACGCACGCCTCCAACTCAATCTTCAAGTTTGCGGACGACACAACAGCGGTAGGCTTGATTACCAACAACGACGAGACGGCCTTCAGGGAGGAGGTGAGGGCCCTCGGAGTGTGGTGTCAGGAAAATAACCTCACACTCAACGTCAACAAAACTAAGGAGATGATTGTGGACTTCAGGAAACAGCAGAGGGAACACCCCCCTATCCACATCGATGGAACAGTAGTGGAGAGGGTAGTAAGTTTTAAGTTCCTCGGCATACACATCACAGACGAACTGAATTGGTCCACCCACACAGACAGCATCGTGAAGAAGGCGCATCAGCGCCTCTTCAACCTCAGGAGTATGTCACCAAAAGCACTCACAAACTTCTACAGATGCACAATCGAGAGCATCCTGGCGGGCTGTATCACCGCCTGGTACGGCAACTGCTCCGCCCACAACTGTAAGGCTCTCCAGAGGGTAGTGAGGTCTGCACAACGCATCACTGGGGGCAAACTACCTGCCCTCCAGGACACCTACACCAACCGATGTTACAGGAAGGCCATAAAGATCATCAAGGACAACAACCACCCGAGCCACTGCCTGTTCACCCCGCTATCATCCAGAAGGCGAGGTCAGTACAGTTAAACAGCCACCACTAACATTGAGTGGCTGCTACCAACACACTGACTCAACTCCAGCCACTTTAATAATGGGAATTGATGGGAAATGATGTAAAATATATCACTAGCCACTTTAAACAATGCTACCTAATATAATGTTTACATACCCTACATTATTCATCTCATATGTATACGTATATACTGTACTCTATATCATCTACTGCATCTTTATGTATTACATGTATCACTAGCCACTTTAACTATGCCACTTTGTTTACATACTCATCTCATATGTATATACTTTACTCGATACCATCTACTGTATCTTGCCTATGCCGCTCTGTACCATCACTCATTCATATGTCTTTATGTACATATTCTTTATCCCCCTACACTTGTGTGTATAAGACAGTAGTTTTGGAATTGTTAGTTAGATTACTTGTTGGTTATTACTGCATTGTCGGAACTAGAAGCACAAGCATTTCGCTACACTCGCATTAACATCTGCTCACCATGTGTATGTGACAAATAAAATTTGATTTGATTTAATTGCAGCATTACCACAAAAATGGAAGAGGCAAGTAGAAAGGAGAAAAAAGTAAGGAACTTGTATGTCGGCCATGTATTAAAGAACATAAATGGTTAAAGAAAAGTGTGATAAATGAAAACATATATCAATTTCATTGAAGGACCAAAAAACTGACAGCTGTGCCATATAAATGGCAAAATAGTTGGGAAGAGATTTTCAATGTACAATCTTCCCAGCTCTGCAGATTATGCTGTGAGGAGGCAGAGTCATTAGATCATTTATTTTGGTATTGTCCATATGTAGCTCGTTTTTGGTCACAGGTCCAGGAATGGCTGAAGAATTGCAACATTTGCCTAGAACTAACTCTGCAGATAGCAATGCTGGGTGATTTGAAAAGCCATAGTCAATCAATCAAAAATAGAATAATTATTTTAGCCAAAATGTTTGTAAATTAAAAATAATCTGTAGAAGCTATGAGAGTAGAAAGGTTCAATTCATTTGTGAAGCATCACAGCACAGTTGAAAAATATATGGCAAATAGAAATCCAGAATGGATGATGTTGAGAGATAGATGGGAGAGGTTGAATGGAGCTGAAGGGTGGGACTAATAGCAAGATAAACCATGTAAAACATACGGGGTCTGTAAAATGTATATAGGTTCAGAACTTTTGTGAAATAGCAGTTACAAATAGAAATCCAACTGGATGGACATCAGAAATAGAGGAAGGACTAAAAACAAACAAAAAAATAACTATTGTAAAATAGACTGTCTTTAAAATGTGTATAAGATGTATAAATTGAAGGTAAAAGCCGAAGTGTTTATTAGTTTACTCCAATTGGGGGATCGGTGGAAGGGTTTGCAGGGAATAATAATAAAGTTATATTCTTTTAAAAAGCATGTATGTCTATATCGGTATGTGTATGTATATATGTGAATATGCATGCGTGTATGGATATATATATATATTTACCCCAAAAATATATGGGGGATTGGAAATGATGCAGACAATTACATTGATGGAACCAATATTCTTTCCGTAATATTAAGCTGATCCACCCCTTTAGAGAGAAAAAAAGGCTGGACATGTCAAAACAATCAAACAAGAACGGGCAATGATCACAAGTCAGTCGTAACGTGGCTAATAGGTTAGCGCACATGTGTCAAACATAAGGCCCGCGGGCCGAATAGGACACACAAGCGAATATAAACGAGTCAACAGTTGAGTCATCTACTAATTATAGCCTGATGTACTCGCATCGGTGAATTCAACCTCAACATATTATGCACATCTGCAAGCAAAGGCTGGACAAATGTTATTTATCTCTTTTGGCCGAGGGGGTGTGGTGTATATATATGGCCAACATAACACGTCTAAGGGCTGTTCTTATGCACAGCTCAACGGGGATTGCCTAAATACAACCTTTAGCTGTGGTATATCACAAACCCCCGAGGTGCCTTACTGTTATTATAAACTGGTTACCAACGTAATTAGAGCAGTGAAGATAAGTGTTTTGTCATACCCATGGTATACGGTCTGATATACCACGGCTTTCAGCCAATTAGCATTCAGGGCTCGAACCACCCAGTTTATAACAGACCATATACCACATGTATGACAAAACATGTATTTTTCCGGCCCTAATTATTTTGCTAACCAGTTTATAATAGCAATATGGCACTTTGGGTGTTTGTGGTATATTGCCAATATACCAGTACTGAGAACTGTATCCAGCCACTCCGCGTTGCGCCATGAATAAGAACAGCTCTTAGACGTGTTATATTGGCCATATATCACACCCACTCGAGCCTTATTGCCTAAATATATCATCCTATGTACACATTATAAAGGGCCATGTTTTTTCAAATCCACTCAGGTGTATTTCATGGCCTTTGGCGAATGTGTTTTAATGATCTAAAGTCACGCTGGTGCTACTGCCTGTAAACACACAGTTCAGTTCAAAGTGAATGATGGCAGGCCAGTGTGTAGCTCTGATTGACTATGGTGCACCAGGCTGCGTAGACTCCGGTCCTGGATGAGGAAGATGTTTTTTTTTAAGGTTATATTAATTGGCCAAACGCATGGCCGGTTTCCCACTCTATATCGCTGTAGAATTCTTTTTTACAAATGCCCTAATATTCTATGAAACGTGAAAATGACCATATTTAAGTGCTCGCTTGTCAGAAAATGTTTTTAAAAAAGAAAGAGAAAAAGGTTTAATTCCTCCAGAGGGTGTATTTGAAAAGAATTTGCTAAGATTTCATGTTGCTAAAACGCTGTGAGTTCCACTTTAAGTATTCACTATTTTAGCATACAGGATTAAATGCAGGGTAAAAACAATTCCTCAATGGTTTTTGAGCATTTCTCTCTCCACTTTTACAATAGCACTAAATAAATACTTGCTAACCCGCAATCAATGTTAGCTGAGCATCTAGCTAGGAGCCATTTAATACACTCAGTAATACGTCACCTTGCTGAGTGTACTTTTTAAAGCCCACAGCATTACACAAACACTATCTATGGACAATCCATTAATAACAGTTTGGGAGGCCAGTCCAGGTCCAAACTGAATCCACATTGTCAATAGCCCCACTTATCCCATTAATCTCTATTAGCATTGTAGGCTCTAGTCTCTTAAGGGCAGCTGTAAACGTAGTATTAATCTTATAATAAGGCCCTGGGCCCCCTGGCGTCTGTGCTCTGACTGCTGTTTTGCTGCCCTCTGTTCACACATACGTTGGCACACTATTCCTAGCTACTGTGCCAGGTTGCAAACAAAACTTGAGTGTCTTGAATTGTTACGTAATCTGGTACAGTACTAAAACAATCATCTCTATGTAATCAAAGTAGTTTATGCATAATGTCTTTGTATACAAAACCAACAGAACAGTTTTGAAGTTGATAATCAAGAGTGGGGGGGGGGGGCTGATTGATTGACAAGTATTGCGCTGATTTGTTAATAAGGCTTTACCACAGCAGAAACATTACAATGGGTGCCATGACAACTTGTTCTGATTATAATATGATGTAACAGAAATCAAATAACAAGGAGCATGAGGGAAGGGAACCAAAGGTAGAATTGCACTCCCGTATGCCAAAGAGAGAAGATTGTCATTTATATCAACCAAAGGTCACATAGATTGAATTATCCATGGAGAAGGGGAAAGCAAAGACAGAAATACCTTAATGCCCATGAAATGGAACTTAAAGATTGGCTAGCTGCTCTGCTGCAAACTCAGATGTGAATTTATATCTCGGTTTACAAATATTGTGAAAACACCTAGACTTTTTGGCCATGTATATGCATTATCTAAGACCCATGGGGAATGGGTTCGTTTTAATATCTCCCTCAGTGGGGAAATGGTGGTGGTAGGAAATAACAGACAACAATGTCTCAGGATTTATTTTAAATTGGCCGCTGGGAACTGTGCTGGCAAAAATGTCCTCTGTTATTATGATTTTAATTGACTTCACAGCTCTGACGGTCTGACACCTTAGACGAACTGTCAGAGAGAATAAGTTATTTTCTGAGGTTCTAATTTATCACAACTCCCTTGTTGTCTCTGTCTGCTTTCCAAATGGGACCCTACTCCCGTTGTAGTGCACTGCTAAAAAAGCAGTGCACTATAAAGAGAATAGGGTGCCATTTGGGACTAAGCCTTGGTTTCATTCCAAAAGTCACTCCTACACACCCAAGTCCTTTTCCTACAACGCCAATGTCATGTTCATCACAACCCCATCATCGCCTATGGCTTTCTCATCCCTTTGTCCTAGTCCTCCATTATTGAACCCTCTCTCCTCTCCAGGCAGGCTGTCCGTGAGAGAGGTGGCTGAGTTGTTGGAGCAGGAGACTCTGCAGGTCCTGAAGAAAGAATGTGGCGGTCTGCAGACCCTGCTCAAGAACAACCACCAGGTCTTCAGAGGTACGTGCAGCATAAACCCCGCATCCACACACTCCTCTCAAAGATGATTGAGCCCAAAACGTGTCTAACCAGAGCGACGGCACCTATTCCCTATATAGTGCACTATGTTTGGACCAGGGCCCAAAGGGTTAGGGTAGGGATGTTTGGGATGCTGCCAAAGATGTATATACAGTAGATACTATGTGGAGATCTGCTGTGTCTATTTCGGCACCAAACATCACATGTAAATAGCGTTCTTATTTGCATACTCATAAGGTTCCTCATTTTGGAACTTTTGGTGCTAACATGATGGCTATTAAGTTTGCTGTACTGTATATCATTGGCTCTGGGTCTGCATACATTAATCTTACTGAAGCAATCCAGGGCTTATTGGAATGCAACATACAGATATGAAATGCTAGAAAAAGTTGATGGAATCATTCCCCTTCTCAGCTTGAAGGAATTTGCATTTTGCAATCTCTCTTAAGGCTTGCTTCTTTAACCTGATTTACAACAGGCCTGGAAAATACCTAGTCAATGCAAGAAAAAAGTTTTTTACTAAATTCCCACCTCTCCTCCACTCTTCTCTCCCTCAGTGGAAGGTGGTATGGTCCATATCCGGGACTGGCGGGTACAGGCCCAGAGGCCTAGAGGGCTGCAGGGTACCAGGGCTGATTCTAAGCGGAAGCACCTAATCTCTGGTGCCCTGAAGACCCGGGCCTGCTGGTTCCACGTCCACCACCCTCACGGATGCCCACTGCAGGCCGAGGAGTGTGCCTTCGCCCATGGCCCAGACGATCTCCGACCTTCCACCAGACCACTCAAGAAAATGAAGTGCTCCAACTGAACACGCAATTGAGTTTGGACCATTATTGCAATGTTTTATTTCAATTGTACTATTTTTTTTTTTTTAGTTGTGGAGTTGATGCTGTGATATGATGCTACAAGAATAGCTGTGACTGTCAGTCATACATACATACAGTGCGGTCCAAAATTATTGACACCCTTTGATAAGGATAATTGAAATACCCAGCTATAATGTAAGTGAAAAAAATGAGGAAAAAGATTTTGTTTAACAGTAATATTTATTTTCCCAATAGGTAGGGGTTGAAATGTTTGACATCTCTAAAGATTCTAATAAATAAAGTAGTCAAAAGTTGAGTATTTGGTCCCATAATCGTAGCACGCAATGACTACATCAAGCTTGTAACTCTACAAATGCGTTGGATGCGTTTACAGTTAGTTTTGGTTGTGTTTCAGATTATTTTGTGGCCTTTTGAAATGAATGTTAAATAATGCATTGTGTCATTTTGGAGTCACTTTTATTGTAAATAAGAATCGAATATGGGACCAAATACTAAATCTGACTAATTTATTGATAAGAATCTTTAGGGGTTTCAATTTTGACCCCTACCTTTTTTCTCTGAGCAATTGTATTAGAATAAAATAATATAATTTCCAATTTTTGGGGGATAAAATACAGCTCAGTATTTTAATTATTTATTTTCCACAGTCATTATTGCTCATCTTTATCAGCAGGTGTCAATAATTTCAGACCCCACTGTACATACAGTGCCTTGCAAAAGTATTTGGCCCCCTTGAACTTTGCGACCTTTTGCCACATTTCAGGCTTCAAACATAAAGATATAAAACTGTATTTTTTTGTGAAGAATCAACAACAAGTGGGACACAATCATGAAGTGGAACGACATTTATTGGATATTTCAAACTTTTTTAACAAATCAAAAACTGAAAATTTGGGCGTGCAAAATTATTCAGCCCCCTTAAGTTAATACTTTGTAGCGCCACCTTTTGCTGCGATTTCAGCTGTAAGTCGCTTGGGGTATGTCTCTATCAGTTTTGCACATCGAGAGACTGAATTTTTTTCCCATTCCTCCTTGCAAAACAACTCGAGCTCAGTGAGTTTGGATGGAGAGCATTTGTGAACAGCAGTTTTCAGTTCTTTCCACAGATTCTCGATTGGATTCAGATCTGGACTTTGACTTGGCCATTCTAACACCTGGATATGTTTATTTTTGAACCATTCCATTGTAGATTTTGCTTTATGTTTTGGATCATTGTCTTGTTGGAAGACAAATCTCCGTCCCAGTCTCAGGTCTTTTGCAGACTCCATGTTTTCTTCCAGAATGGTCCTGTATTTGGCTCCATCCATCTTCCCATCAATTTTAACCATCTTCCCTGTCCCTGCTGAAGAAAAGCAGGCCCAAACCATGATGCTGCCACCACCATGTTTGACAGTGGGGATGGTGTGTTCATTGTGATGAGCTGTGTTGCTTTTACGCCAAACATAACGTTTTGCATTGTTGCCAAAAAGTTCAATTTTGGTTTCATCTGACCAGAGCACCTTCTTCCACATGTTTGGTGTGTCTCCCAGGTGGCTTGTGGCAAACTTTAAACAACACTTTTTATGGATATCTTTAAGAAATGGCTTTCTTCTTGCCACACTTCCATAAAGGCCAGATTTGTGCAATATACGACTGATTGTTGTCCTATGGACAGAGTCTCCCACCTCAGCTGTAGATCTCTGCAGTTCATCCAGAGTGATCATGGTGCTCTTGGCTGCATCTCTGATCATTCTTCTCCTTGTATGAGCTGAAAGTTTAGAGGGACGGCCAGGTCTTGGTAGATTTGCAGTGGTCTGATACTCCTTCCATTTCAATATTATCGCTTGCACAGTGCTCCTTGGGATGTTTAAAGCTTGGGAAATCTTTTTGTATCCAAATCCGGCTTTAAACTTCTTCACAACAGTATCTCGGACCTGCCTGGTGTGTTCCTTGTTCTTCATGATGCTCTCTGCGCTTTTAACGGACCTCTGAGACTATCACAGTGCAGGTGCAGTTATACGGTGACTTGATTACACACAGGTGGATTGTATTTATCATCATTAGTCATTTAGGTCAACATTGGATCATTCAGAGATCCTCACTGAACTTCTGGAGAGAGTTTGCTGCACTGAAAGTAAAGGGGCTGAATAATTTTGCACGCCCAATTTTTCAGTTTTTGATTTGTTAAAGTTTGAAATATCCAAAAAATGTCGTTCCACTTCATAATTGTGTCCCACTTGTTGTTGATTCTTCACAAAAAAAATGTTTTATACCTTTATGTTTGAAGCCTGAAATGTGGCAAAAGGTCGCAAAGTTCAAGGGGGCCGAATACTTTCGCAAGGCACTGTACATACTTGCGCTTGTAACTAATTCCGCATATCGGAATTTTGAGACCTAAGTCTGGTTAGATAAGTACATTTTAGTTTTTAGTAGTGGAGCAACTCTGCTATTTGGTTTGCAGATCTCAAATATAACATCTCAAATATAAACAATACTGTCCTATTGTTCTTACTACCACACCTTCATTACTCAACTACATACAGAGGTGCTTTAAGGTCCAAAACGGAGCACAAGGAAGGCCATATTGGCTTAAAACTGTAAATGTCAGGGCCATGAATTATTTGTTGCATAGTGTTCATGGGGTGTCCCGTGTGTTGCCCTCTGTGTCCCTGTTTTCCCTCCTGTGTTCCTTTACCACCTGGGATCGTGACCCCGTGGCTGAAAGGTCACATAGAGGCAGTAGAGGGCCGCCCAGAGACCACCATAGGGTCAGGAGCTGGGTCTACTGCAGAGGGGGCTCGGGGGGGGGGTTCTTTTTCACTTTAGCAATCCTTGGTTCGGCTACCGCCTCGTACCTATGGCTGCGTCACAATGAAGCACAATCCCTCAGGTATTATTTGCCTAAAACACAGTTTGCCATGACAAGTTGTTTTTGGGAGATTATGCATCAGTGCTGCTAGCTGACAGCGAGCGCGAAGAGGCTTTAGAACTACTTGACTTTCCAACATCGTCCTATGGGAGGACACGTTAGTATATCAATATCTGTGAACCCCACCCCCACCCTGTGTAATTTCCCCTGCCATAGTATCGATAGCATACAGAACTGAGCTTTGTCCTATTCGCTCGTCCTGGTCTGAAGGTGATGAATCCATAACATTCTGAGGTTTGTTCTATGTTGGCAGGCCGACTGTTCCCCGACCCTCCTGAGGCCTCTGGCTGTGTCTGAATAGTAATGAAGATATACGATTCAGTTTATGAATAGGATGGGTGTGTCCCTAATGGGCCTGATCTAAGGTCAGTTTTGCTGGAGCCGCATGGACCGACGTGAACAATACTGAATGCCAATGGCTGTGTTTTTTGATAAAGATGCACTCTAGCTAAGCATGGGAAGATGGAAAAACTCTATCGACAGTAAAAGCTTTGACTCTGACATTCTCCCTGTAGGTGAAGGAGCCCTCAGGAGAATTAACTTCCTGGAAAGCCAGAGGGAGGGAGTTACGCTGAATTACGCTTTGTGGCCTAAATCCAATAGACATGACAGACATTGTATTGGACCTGGGGGTGGACGTGTGAAAGCTTATAGCACTCAAGACCGATGACTGTTTACAGTTCTACACAGACGAGTGTGCTTTAATGACCTGAGCAAGCTACTAAGCCATAGTGTCTCTTCCTCTATCCATCCCTCCCTTCCTCATTTCCTCCATGCACCTGGGAGAAATCAATCCTTTAAGAGCCCTGCCTGCGTTTCCACATCTGCTAAGATCCAAACAGCCAATCGGCCCGCTGCCCCACATTTCACCTGGCAATGAGCGTGAAATTATCCAGGACGTGACACACGCATGGGGCAGCAAGTAGCCTAGTGTGTAGAGCATTGGACTAGTAACCGAAAGGTTGCAAGCTCGAATCCCCGAGCTAACAAGGTCAAAATCTGTCGTTCTGCCCCTGAACAAGGCAGTTACCCACTATTCCTAGGCATTGAAAATAAGAATTTGTTCTTAACTGACTTGCCTAGTTAAATAAAGGTAAAAACACAACCCAACCAAGCCGCATTGCTTCTTAACACCGACGCACCAATGTGTCGGAGGAAACACCGTGCACCTGGCAACCTTTGTTAGCACACACTGCGCCCGGCCCACCACAGGAGTCGCTGGTGCGCGATGAGACAAGGACATCCCTACCGGCCAAGCCCTCCCTAACCCGTACGACGCTAGGCCAATTGTGCGTCGCCCCACGGACCTCCCGGTCGTGGCCGGTTACGACAGAGCCTGGGCGCGAACCCAGAGTCTCTGATGGCACGCCCTTAACCACTGCGCTGGGTTTGATTACTTTGATTTGGTGGGTAGCAAGCAAGAAACAAAGTTCAACTTTGGTTTCAGTTTACTAAGTTTTCTCCAAAGGGAAGAAAAGGGTCTTGTCTGCAGTGTCTTTTAAAAGGGTTCATAGTCAATCATGTGGTATTTAAGACAAAACTTTTCCTCAATGCAGCGACAAGTTCAAAGTTCACCCAACTCCATGCACTGATTCACTGTTCATCCCCACATAATTGTCTTCTCGTAGTCATACACATTTGTACAGTATCTGTTCCCTGTATATCATTTGTGCGTGTGTGTGTGCGTGCTGTGTGTGGAGGAGGAAGTCTTAAGTCTCTCCAGCTGGAGAAGGTCTGAGCTCACTCCCTGGCTGGGCCGGACAGGCGGTTGGAACCCACATCGAACCCATGTGGTCAGACTGAGGTCATTGGCACCGAGCGGTTCACTGAGCGGTAAACATCACACACCAGAAAGGCCCCAAGATTTACGGCTGTGTTGTTGTGGGGATTTTTTTTTAATGATTGGGGGTTTGGCTCGTGAGTGGCAGATTTCATTGTGCGTGTGTGTTGTCACTCATACAGATAAACCTAGAAAAGTTTGAGAAAAGACAAATCCAATCGTTAGAAAATCAATTCAATATTTAGTCTACTGTTGCTTGACAGGACTTTAGCTGGCTTGTCATCACTATAAAATTATCAATTCCCTCCATAACACTTATCTGATTCCAATTTCCAGATTTTTTTCTCGAGAAAATAATGATAGAATTCATTCTTTCACCACTCCCTAACGAGCGTAGCCACATCTCATGTTACAGCAGCAAAACCTAGTAAATATCGAATGTGACATGAGTAATTCAATTGGCTTATAGGCTAACTCCACAATGGAGATCCAGGATCAGATCCAAAGTAACAAGATACAAACACCAAATGTAAATGAGTCATTAGTTAATTAGGGATTAGAGTGAAATAAACACAGACGTCCGTTTTGTGTGGTACAGATGCACGAGAGATAGAGTAGCAGGTTCAGAGAAGTTCAGACGCAACACAGACTCTTGTGGGTCTTCGTGAAGGGTATGCAGAGTCTACTAGGCCCCTTTCCAAAACCTGAAGGAAAGGAGGAAGGGATGAAGGAATGAAGGATCCATTTGAAATGTATTTGAACATGGCCCTACGATATGTTAAATATATGCAAATGTTTTTTATTTATTAATTTGACGCAGATTATGTATAACCTGAAGGGATAATTAGTAATTGTGCAATAATATCAAATCCTGTTTATTTAATTTCCCAGTAAATGTATAATTATTCCCTAACGAGCTAAACAGGCAAACTCATCAGCATTATGTGTAAATTGTCACTGAGCCTACAATGCCATTTTATTACCATAGACAGCTGGACGACAACTTACTGATCTCATTTGAATGGGATTTTTCTCATTTCTTCATGGTCAGACAAAACCACCAGACACTCTCCTTCAGACTCTAAGGGTTTAACACAAGACAGTGTGCAACAAGATAGCCCTTGTGGTTTCTTTTCACGAGCCAATCAAGAACAATTAACCAAAAACAGCCAATTGTGTCCCAGATCCAGTGGCTCAACGCACAGGTTACTCAATATGAGACTCACTCCGACTCCGGGGAGAAGTCTGTGTAGCCCCATCCATCTTGGAGTCTGTGTTTAAAACCACTGTCACTCTGCTCAGCAATGTAAAACTAAATCCGCTCCGGGAAACATTCCTGGGAACTCACCAGACCAGGAAAATCAACCAAGGATTGGACAATGTATATAACAGTCTAACAGAGTATGAAAAAGACCAGGCGCAAAAGAAAAGAAAAATATTATGAACATGAACCACTCTCATGACAACTTTGATGACAATGTGGTTGCTATTTTCAATCAGGCACTACTCGGTCAACAATCCCTATTACAGGGAAAGGTAATAATATGGGTCCGTCTTGGTGCTCTACAATTTCAGACTCACTTTAACCTATGACTCACAAAGGACTACTTGCCACTTTCTAATGTGGCCCCTATTTTCCTCCACACATCTCTGACACACAGCGATAAGAGGGATGAAAGCTGTCATCTCTGGTGCACCTCTCCCCTGTCCCCACCTCTATTGCACCTGTTCCCACGCGATGACGTTGTGTGAGCTGTCCACTACCCCCATGCCCTTTCCTCTGCTCGGATACCTGACGACCTGCCACTAGAAACCGAGGGATTACCACCTCTACAGAGAGAGAAAGAGAGAGGGAGTCATGCTGAGTGACACTCCTCCTTTCAAACCCATGTTATGTTACATTAATTATTGTTATCACAAAGTTCTGCCTCAGGCTCCAGTGTCTATGCTATGTTTAGAATATACCATGTATAGAATTGAAAGTGTCAAGTGTGACTGCCTCATGTCATTGGTACAGTATGGTACAGACACACTTCTTCTCCATGTGTTAATGTTGGTGAGTAATTACACCTCAAGATTAGCCTGGTTTGTTTGTTCTATCAGGCCAACTAATTTTCTCTAATTGTCATGACAAACATGTTTGGCTTGACAATGAGCAGTGGAGTTGGTAAGAGCACAAAGGGATCTGGAACCCAGGCTACCTCAAGATGGTTTGCTCAAATGAAAACCAGCACCAGGAACACTGCTCGGATATCAAGGAGGAGGAAGTAGGGATATCTAGGGAATACCCAGATGCATGAATGTTGCATTATGAGGAAACGTTAGAGCTGGACTGAAAAACACAATTAGCCCTAAAGGAAAAACAGAAAGCTATGTCATTTCATTAAGTTCCCCAACCACACACATCATAATTTCCAACTTTCTTCTCCCAGGCTAAATTAAACAAACAATTATTGTGATCCAGACAACCACAAAATAAAGAGAAAATCTCACCAGTTGCCCAACACTAACCCGCCCCCAGGTGGTAAGGGTAGGCAAAAACATGTCTGCCATGCTGATCCTAAACACTGGGGCACCTCAGGGGTGCGTGCTTAGTCCCCTCCTGTACACCCTGTTCACCCACGACTGTGTGACCAAACACGACTCCAACACCATCATTAAGTTTGCTGACGACACAACAGTGGTAGCCCTGATTACCGACAACGATGAGACAGCCTAGACCTGGCAGTGTGTGGCCAGGACAACAACCTCTCCCTCAATGAGAGCAAGACAAAGGAGCTGATCGTGGACTACAGGAAAAGGCAGGCCGAACAGGCCCCCATTAACATTGACGTGGCTGTATGGGTAGTGCGTACGGCCCAGTACATCACTGGGGTCAAGCTTCCTGCCATCCAGGACCTATATACTAGGCGGTATCAAAGGAAAGCCCAAAGAATTGTCAAAGACTCCAGTCACCCAAGTCATAGACTGTTCTCTCTGCTACCACATGTCAAGTGGTACCAGAGCGCCAAGTCTAGGACCAAAAGGCTCCTTAACAGCTTCTACCCCCAAGCCATAAGACTGCTGAACATTGACCCCCCCCTCATTTGTTTTTACATTGCTTCCACTTGCTGTTTATCTATGTATAGTCACTTTACCCCTACCTACATGTACAAATTACCTCGACTAACCTCTGCCCCTGCACATTGACACGGTACCCTGTATTTAGCCTTGTTATGGTTATTTTATTGTGTTACTTTTTATTATTTTTTACTTTAGTTTATTTGGTAAATATTTTCTTAACTATTTCTTGAACATTGTTGATTAAGGGCTTGTAAGTAAGCATTTCATGGTAAAGCCTACACCTGTTGTGTTTGGCGCATGTGACAAATAAAGTTTGATTTGTTTTGAAAGTCCCACCATTTGCACAACACTAACCCGGATCACACTTGTTTTGTGCTTTGACACACATGTTTACAGCTCTATTAGGAGGGATATGAGGCATGAGTCATATTTATTTTGAAGTTCTAATTTGTCCAAATTGTCCAAATAGATTTTTGGCTAAAAATCGAAGCAAATGTAACTCCATAATTAATTGTCACTTTCACTTTGTGCTATAAAAGAGAACTCAACTCAAAAATGAAAACCTTTGCTACATGAAAAAATCATTCAGCATGGAAATATTCCCTCAGAGAATATGGGCAACTGCTTATCCTCTATTCCAGGAACATTTTGTCTCTCTCATCCTATTCAATTGCTTTATGTTTAGACTATGGATGGACGTGTCTTGAAGAGACAAAATTTGAAAATGATTGTCTATTGTTGAGAAAAGCTTTTGAAGACGGTGCTGCTCTATAAGATGTGAAAAATATTGCTCTGTTAATTTTCTTCCTCTAGGAGTTTCCTTCCAGCAGTAGGTAGACCATCACATATTCCCTTGGCAGGGCTTTTAATGGAACGGCTGTAATGGAAAGAGGTGACTAAGAGTAAAAGTGCTAAAGAAACTCAGGCTGTCTCTGCCACTCCACTACCTACCTGTTTGGTCTGTCTGTGTCTGCCTGTTTGTCCATCTCTCTGCCTGCCTGGCTGCCTGCCCGCCAAATGGCTGTAAATGGATGACCTGGGGAAAGATGGGAACAGCATGTTCACCCTCATAGAAACGCTGTACGAACACTCCCACTAACGCTTCGAACACCCCGACAGCGTTATTGCGAAAAATAGAACGCAGCATCATCTGGATATGTGTGCAACAAAAGTTCAACATTCACCTTCTGCTACCATTTCTGTCAAGCCGCCTACGTTTGACGCCAGTCGATAAATCCAACATATGCACCGCACCGAACGCACTGCAACTGTCTCTGCAACGCAATGCTGCAAGGCAAACGCAGCGTTTCATTGGAAATGAATGTAATTCTGGTGTACCAAAATGCAATAACGCTGTCGGTGTGTTCGAAGCGTTACTGCAAACCTGAGGACTCTCACAGTCACAACACTGACGGCACGATGACCTCATTCTGGGCGCAGTAGGCTACTGTTTTTCTGTCTCTTATCTCACTGGGCCCTTGACATTTTGTCCCAGATCATATCACAGGCAAATCCTACCAGGCCAGAGGCAACAGTATAGGAAGAGTCCCTTGTACTGTACAATACAGTGAGCTGACCACAGAGAGAACACTAACACTAACCCCTTACATAAAACAGTATGTATACACAGTATGTATACACATATTGTGTCACACTGTATGACATTGCGTCACTCCACATGACAACTGACATAGCCATTCAATACCTTAATACCTTAATGATATTTGGGCTAGGAAAATGTGGTTCTCTAGCTGATAAAGTGGGTGTTATATTGCCATACACAGCTTTGATGCAGGAAGGGGAATGGGGTTACCATAGATGCCAGACTGGGGGCGTCGTTTCCATGGCATCCGAATCACAGCTGTGGTTAACAAACTGAGACTTAGACAGCTCTTTTTACACAATCGCCCCCAAATATTGCTGTTTGATAACGTCTAAATAACATGGTAACAGTATCACACCCAGATTTCTTGTGAAAGTGCTACCTACCTGTTGAGCCAGGCACACAAATAATCATCATAATACACTGTATTTGAACACAAAATGTCTATTTGCCTTTCATCAAGGAGGCCTCTCCAAATACACTGACACAAGCCAGTGTTTAAGCTGGTCAGGCATGTTGTTGTCACGCCCTGACCTTAGATATCTCTGTTTTTCAATACATTTTGGTTAGGTCAGGGTGTGACTAGGGTGGGTACTCTAGTTTTTCTGTCAATCTGTTGTGTTGTTAACTAAAATAGCAGAGCTACATATTCAGTTACAAATATATATATATATATATATATATATATATATAGATGGCAAGATGCATTAGATGATATAGAGTACAGTATATACAGATACATATGAGATAAGTAATGTAGGGTATGTAAACATTATATTAAGTGGCATTGTTTAAAGTGGCTAGTGATACATTTTTTACATCAATTTCCATCAATTTCCATTATTAAAGTGGCTGGAGTTGAGTCAGTATGTTGGCAGCAGCCACTCAATGTTAGTGGTGGCTGTTTAACAGTCTGATGGCCTTGAGATAGAAGCTGTTTTTCAGTCTCTCGGTCCCTGCTTTGATGCACCTGTACTGACCTCGCCTTCTGGATGAGCCATTTTCCTCATTTGTGTTGTGGGATCTTGTCTACATTTAGTTGCCTGAGTGCACAACAGTAGCTTCACGTTTCGTTTGGTTGTTTGTTGTTTTTGTTCAGTGAGTTTCGGTTTATTAAAATTATGTGGAACTCTACGCACGCTGCGCCTTGATCTACTCATTTCGACGAGCGTGGCAGTTGTGTCTGGCAGCAAATATGAAAAAGTCAAACAGCAACATGTGGACCACGAGTGGGCAAAAAGTAACATCAAAACAGAGAGCCACTACTGTAAGCCGTGCTGTTTGTTTATTAAAGGGGTAAGATCGAATCATACTACACCGGCTCTGACACTCGTCGGATGTGGCAGGGCTTGCAAACCATTACAGACTACAAAGGGAAGCACCGCTGAGAGCTGCCCGGTGGCACAAGCCTACCAGACGAGCTAAACTACTTCTATGCTCCGCTTCAAGGCAAATAACACTGAAACTTGCATGAGAGCACCAGCTGTTCCGGACAACTGTGTGAACATGCTCTCTGCAGCTGATGTGATTAAGACTCCAACACTATCATTAAGTTTGCCAATGACACAACAGTGGTAGGCTTGATCACCGACAAAGACGAAACAGCCTATAGAGAGGAGGTCAGAGACCTGGCCGTGTGGTGCCAGGACAATAACCTCTCCCTCAACGTGATCAAGACAAAGGAGATGATTTTGGACTACAGGAAAAGGAGGGCTGAGCATGCCCCCATTCT
This sequence comes from Oncorhynchus masou masou, assembly GCF_036934945.1. Taxonomy (NCBI): domain Eukaryota; kingdom Metazoa; phylum Chordata; class Actinopteri; order Salmoniformes; family Salmonidae; genus Oncorhynchus; species Oncorhynchus masou. Next base: position 27,376,908 of record NC_088234.1, on the reverse strand, counting down.
CTGTCTCATTGACAGGGCTGTAGTGGAGCAAGTTGAGAGCTTCATGTTCCTTGGTGTCCACATAACCAACAAACTAACATGGTCCAAGCACATCAAGACAGTCGTGAAGCGGGCACGACAAAACCTATTCCCCCTCAGGAGACTGAAAAGAATTGGCACGGGTAATCAGATCCTCAAAAGCTGCACCATCGAGATCATCCTGAATGGCTGCATCACTGCCTGTTATGGCAACTGCTCAGCCTCTGACCGCAAGGCACTACAGAGGGTAGTGCGTATGACCCAGTAAGGCTCCTAAACATGTTTCTGGACATTTTGAGCCTGTTATCGAACCCACAAATGCTGATGCTCCAGATACTCAACTGGTCTAAAGAATATTTTATTGCTTCTTTAATTAGAACAACAGTTTTCAGCTTTGCTAACATAATTGCAAAAGGGTTTCCTAATGATCAATTAGCCTTTTAAAATTATCAACTTGGATTAGCTAACACAACGTGCCATTGGAACACAGGAGTGATGGTTGCTGATAATTGGCCTCTGTACGCCTATGTAGATATTCCATAAAGAATCAGCCATTTCCAGCTACAATAGTCATTTGCAACATTAACAATGTCTACACTGTATTTCTGATCAATTTGATGCTATTTTAATGGACAAAAAATGTGCTTTTCTTTCAAAAACAAGGATCTTTCTAAGTGACCCCAAACTTTTGAACGGTAGTATAGCTAAGTAGATAGGAACAAACTGGTTTTAATACCTGCCCAACATGTCAAAAAACTAAACAGGTCCATTCTTTATGGAAGTAGAGCTGTTCAATACAATCACATTTTACCAGGATATTTTTTATAGCCCTTCGTTCTTTTAAAGACTCCCCTCTTCCTTCCCCAGAGGGAGTCGGAGAGTGGGCAACGACGGCTGAAAATAGATCTTGTCGAGTACAGATGAATCAACGCTGCACCTTATGCTTAATTAAAGATGAACGAGAAATCGGCTGGTGGTGCGGCGGAGGTTTCTAGAAGCCTTCACTTACTTCCCTGATTAGACTTATGTAACACTGGTTAGTTAATACTGCATGGGCCTGTTGAAAAAGTAATGACATCCGAGACTGTGGCTGAATCATTCTTCTGATGACTGCCTTGTGTGAAAATGGGACCCAATATATTGGCAAAGTGCTCATTTATAAAAGAGAAAGTTGCCCAATTGCAACTACTCAATCACTTACAAAGTACATTTTTATGAAATCGCTTTGAATAGATAATGAAGCCCTCCCAAAGAGAATGTCACAGGTTTTGTTTTTCTTGCCTCTCAATCAACAAGTTACAGTGCCTTCAGAAAGTATTCACACCCCTTGCCTTTTTCCACATTTTGTTGTGTTACAGCCTGAATTTAAATTGACATTTACATTTAAGTCATTTAGCAGACGCTCTTATCCAGAGCGACTTACAAATTGGTGAATTCACCTTCTGACATCCAGTGGAACAGCCACTTTACAATAGTGCATCTAAATCATTAAGGGGGGGGTGAGAAGGATTACTTATCCTATCCTAGGTATTCCTTGAAGAGGTGGGGTTTCAGGTGTCTCCGGAAGGTGGTGATTGACTCCGCTGTCCTGGCGTCGTGAGGGAGTTTGTTCCACCATTGGGGGGCCAGAGCAGCGAACAGTTTTGACTGGGCTGAGCGGGAACTGTACTTCCTCAATGGTAGGGAGATGCAATCTCAACCACACTGCACACTGCCCTAACCCATCTGGACAAGAGGAATACCTATGTGAGAATGCTGTTCATCGACTACGGCTCAGCATTTAACACCATAGTACCCTCCAAACTCGTCATCAAGCTCGAGATCCTGGGTCTCGACCCCGCCCTGCGCAACTGGGTACTGGACTTCCTGACGGGCCGCCCCCAGGTGGTGAGGGTAGGTAACAACATCTCCACCCCGCTGATCCTCAACACTGGGGCCCCACAAGGGTCGTTCTGAGCCCTCTCCTGTACTCCCTGTTCACCCACGACTGCGTGGCCACGCACGCTTCCAACTCAATCATCAAGTTTGCGGACGACACAACAGTGGTAGGCTTGATTACCAACAACGACGAGTCGGCCTACAGGGAGGAGGTGAGGGCCCTCGGAGTGTGGTGTTAGGAAAATAACCTCACACTCAACGTCAACAAAACTAAGGAGATGATTGTGGACTTCAGGAAACAGCAGAGGAAACACCCCCCTATCCACATCGATGGAACAGTAGTGGAGAGGGTAGTAAGTTTTAAGTTCCTCGGTATACACATCACAGACAAACTGAATTGGTCCACCCACACAGACAGCATCGTCAAGAAGGCGCAGCAGCGCCTCTTCAACCTCAGGAGGCTGAAGAAATTTGGCTTGTCACCAAAAGCACTCACAAACTTATACAGATGCACAATCGAGAGCATCCTGTCGGGCTGTATCACCGCCTGGTATGGCACCTGCTCCGCCCACAACCGTAAGGCTCTCCAGAGGGTAGTGAGGTCTGCACAACGCATCACCGGGGGCAAACTACCTGCCCTCCAGGACACCTACACCACCCGATGTCACAGGAAGGCAATAAAGATCATCAAGGACAACAACCACCCAAGCCACTGCCTGTTCAACCCGCTATCGTCCAGAAGGCGAGGTCAGTACAGGTGCATCAAAGCTGGGACTGAGAGACTGAAAAACAGCTTCTATCTCAAGGCCATCAGAGTGTTAAACAGCCACCACTAACATTGAGTGGCTGCTGCCAACACACTGACTCAACTCCAGCCACTTTAATAATGGGAATTGATGGGAATTTATGTAAAATATATCACTCGCCACTTTAAACAATGCTACTGAATATAATGTTTACATACCCTACATTATTCATCTCATATGTATACGTATATACTGTACTCTATTTCATCTACTGCATCTTTATGTAATACATGTATCACTAGCCATTTTAAACTATGCCACTTTGTTTACATACTCATCTCATATGTATATACTGTACTCGATACCATCTACTGCATCTTGCCTATGCCGCTCTGTACCATCACTCATTCTTGTATCTTTATGTACATATTCTTTATCCCTTTACACTTATGTGTATAAGGTAGTAGTTTTGGAATTGTTAGCTAGATTACTCGTTGGTTATTACTGCATTGTCGGAACTAGAAGCACAAGCATTTCGCTACACTCGCATTATCATCTGCTAACCATGTGTATGTGACAAATAAAATTGGATTTGATTTGATTTAAAATGGATTACATTGAGATTTTATGTCACTGGCCTACACACAATGCCCCATAATGTCAAAGTGGAATTAAGTTTATAGCAATTTTTACAAATTAGTAAAAATTGAAAAGCTGAAACTCCTTGACTCAATTAGTTAAATAAGTTCAGGAGTAAACATTTGCTTAACAACTCACATAATAAGTTTTATGGACTCAATAATAGTGTTCAGCATGATTGTTTAATGACTACCTCATCTTTGTAAACCACACATACAGATATCTGTAAGGTCCCTCAGTCGAGCAGTGAATTTCAAGCACAGATTCAATTACAAAGACCAGGGAGGTTTTCCAATGCCGCTTATTGGTAGATGGGTAAAATGATGGGTAGATGGGTAAAAAAAAGCAGACACTGAATATCCTTTTGAGCATGGTGAAGTTATTAATTACACTTTTGATGGTTAATCAATACACCCAGTCACTACAAAGATACAGGTGTCCTTCCTAACTCAGTTGTCGGAGAGGAAGGAAACAGCTCAGGGATTTCACCATGAGGACAATGGTGACTTTAAAACAGCTACATAATTTAATGGCTGTGATAGGAGAAAACTGAGGATGGATCAACAACATTGTAGTTACTCCACAAGACTAACCTAAATGACAGAGTGAAAAGTAGGAGGCCTGTACAGAATAAAAGTTTTCCAAAACATGCATCCTGTTTTCAATAAGGCACGAAAGTAAAACTGAAAAAAAATGGGGCACAAAGGTTAACTTTATGTCCTGAATACAACGAGTTATGTTTGGGGCAAGTCCAATAGAACATATCATTCAGTTCCACGTGTTTTCAAGCCTGGTGGTGGTTGCATCATGTAATGGGTATGCTTGTCATCGGCATGGACTAGGCAGTTCTTTTGGGGAATAAAAGGCAACGGAATAGAGCTAAGCACAGGCAAAATCATAGAGGAAAACCTGGTCTCCTTTCCAACATACATTGTGTGACAAATTCACCTTTCAGCAGGACAATAACCTAAAACACAAGGCCAAATATACACAAGGCTAAACATACACTTGAGATGCTTACCAAGACAACACTGAATGTTCCTGAGTGACTTAGTTACAGTTTTGACTTAAAATGGCTTGAAAATCTATGGCCATACTTGAAAATGGCTGTCTAGCATTGGTCAACAATGAACTTATTAATTATTAAAAAATAATAATGTGCACATATTGTACAATCCAGGCGTGCAAAGCTCTTAGAGAGTTACCCAGAAGGACTCACAGCTGTAATTGCTGCTAAATATGATTCTAACATGTTTACTCAGGGATATGAATACTTACGTTAACGAGATATTTCTGTATTTCATTTTCAATAAATTAGCAACAGTTTATAAAAACGTGTTTTCATTTTGTCATTATGGGGAATTGTGTGGAGATGGGCGAGGAAAACATTGATTTATTAAAAGATGAATTAAGGCTGTAACACAACAAAATGTAGAATAAGTCAAGAGGCATGAATACTTTCCGAAGGCACTGTATGTTAAACATATATAACAACATTGCCCAACACACTCACTTACCACAATAACACATCCCAAATGATTATAACAGGTGACATAATGTAGTCATTTAGTGCTAGTTCAGATTGCATTATGGAGGCCCTTATAATGTTCAATGAATGTATTGCTCAGCAATGTAAGCATAATATCTCCTGCTCCAGGCTGAGTGCTGAAGTCTGTATAGTAGTGAGTGTGGTGCCCAGGGGCTTTGGGACATAAGTCATGCATCGTTCACCCATTACGTAACACTGGCCCAGCACTTTCCGGGGCCCCCGGTCGAACCCGGGAACAGAGTGGCCATGTCTGTGTGGCGTTGATGGATCTTGATGGATGTCTTAAGTGCCAAAACTGTCAGTTTACTTCTTCTGTATTAGATGCAGGCCGTGTATAACTGCCCGCTAGGACATTTCCTCCCCCTGGGAAAAGGAAAAGGTGAGGAAGGGGATGGGGGATGAACGAGAGAACAATGTTTATTATGGGAAGAACTGAGATATGTTTCTTAGAACTCAGCCTTTTTAAACTGCAATCTATTAAACCAAATCAAATCTAATTGTATTTGTCACATACACATGGTTAGCAGATGTTAATGCGAGTGTAGCGAAATGCTTGTGCTTCTAGTTCCGACAATGCAGTAATAACCAACGAGTAATCTAACCTAACAATTCCACAACTACTACCTTATACACACAAGTGTAAAGGGATAAATAATATGTCCATAAAGATATATGAATGAGTGATGGTACAGAACGGCATAGGCAAGATGTAGTAGATGGTATCGAGTACAGTATATACATATGAGATGAGTAATGTAGGGTATGTAAACATAAAGTGGCTAGTGATACATGTATTACATAAAGATGGCAAGATGCATTAGATGATATAGAGTACAGTATATACAGATACATATGAGATAAGTAATGTAGGGTATGTAAACATTATATTAAGTGGCATTGTTTAAAGTGGCTAGTGATACATTTTTTACATCAATTTCCATCAATTTCCATTATTAAAGTGGCTGGAGTTGAGTCAGTATGTTGGCAGCAGCCACTCAATGTTAGTGGTGGCTGTTTAACAGTCTGATGGCCTTGAGATAGAAGCTGTTTTTCAGTGTCTCGGTCCCTGCTTTGATGCACCTGTACTGACCTCGCCTTCTGGATGATAGCGGGGTGAACAGGCAGTGGCTCAGGTGGTTGTTGTCCTTGATGATCTTTATTGCCTTCCTGTGACATCGGGTGATGTAGGTGTCCTGGAGGGCACGTAGTTTGCCCCCGGTGATGCGTTGTGCAGACCTCACTACCCTCTGGAGACCCTTACGGTTGTGGGCGGAGCAGTTGCCGTACCAGTCGGTGATACAGCCCGACAGGATGCTCTCGATTGTGCATCTGTAGAAGTTTGTGAGTGCTTTTGGTGACAAGCCGAATTTCTTCAGCCTCCTGAGGTTGAAGAGGCGCTGCTGCTGTGTGGGTGGACCAATTCAGTTTGTCCGTGATGTGTACGCCGAGGAACTTAAAACTTACTACCCTCTCCACTACTGTCCCGTCGATGTGGATAGGGGGGTGCTCCCTCTGCTGTTTCCTGAAGTCCACAATCATCTCCATTAATTTGTTGACATTGAGTGTGAGGTTATTTTCCTGACACCACACTCCGAGGGCCCTCACCTCCTCCCTGTAGGCCGTCTCGTAGTTGTTGGTAATCAAGCCTACCACTGTAGTGTCGTCCGCAAACTTGATGATTGAGTTGGAGGCGTGGGTGAACAGGGAGTACAGGAGAGTGATCAGAACGCACCTTTGTGGGGCCCCAGTGTTGAGGATCAGCGGGGTGGAGATGTTGTTACCTACCCTCACCACCTGATGGTGTGTGTGTGTGGACTTGTATGTGTGGGGGGTGAACAGGTGGTGAAATCCTGAATATCCTACATATCCACTGAACAGAAGAGAAAGTCAGAGGAGAACACTTTCAAAGCACACCTGTTTTGTTTGCCTTAATGATTTACTGTCAAAGGTTGTAAAAGCCAAATCAAACAGAATTTCTCAGAACAACAAACCCTCAAAAACAACACTAGAATATCGAGAACTGGGATCAAAAACCAGTGCTCAGATAACCGGCATATCATCAAATGACACCGCCAGGCATTAGTAATCAATTATCATCAACTCCAATCTGCAGTCTTCCAATCATAGAATTATATTTCTATGTTTACAATAACATTAAAGAATTATGCAACACAGACAGTAGTACAACATTAATCTATGTTACATAGTAGCTCCATTTAACATGATGATATAATTGCAGATGTTCATAATATGAATGGGATCATTATCGTGTAGAGACGATTGTTATCACTGTATAGACAACAGTGTCAACAACCTGCACTTCCATTTTACTCCTTCCGTTGCAGAACCAAACGTGATACACAAAACTTTGCTTCAGTAGGCACACAGAGGCAGCTCAAATCTGCAAATATTTCAGATTTCAATCTGTGTTCAAACAAACATATCAAACTTTGACAGTGGCCGTGTAACCGTTAACAAAACTCCCTAAACATATTTTTGTCACCGCCACACAAACATTATACACACATAATCCCAAGTGACCCATTATGTCATTACACCATCCCTTTTTTAAAAGCTGTTTGGTGGTGTTTTCTCTATCACTGGTCTAGTTTTTTTTTTTTACGAGGTCCTTTTCATTGCGTGCTGCAGAAGCTGTTAGCGCTGCCTGCCTGCCGGCCACTCCTGTCTGCTAGTTGATTCCTGGGCTGGCTTCAAAGAGCTCCTGTCTCCGGATGATAATGAATGCAGCGTGTCTGCCTGTGCTGTGCCATGGCTCACTGTCAATCTGTTCCCACAGTCTCCGTTTACACGTTACTGTAAACTCACTGAGTTCAGAGCTCGACTTTCATAGTCCTCTCTCACTGAACAGCTGCTATGGGCTTTTCCTCAGTTACCTCAGTCACTTTCTGAAGTCGGTTAATTCTTGCTTTTAATGTGTTTTGTTGTCTATTTTACTGTAAAGTGTATGAGGACGTTCCAAGCTTTAATTATATAAATGCTCTTTGAATACAGTTTAATTTGATTTGTTCACTTCTTTGTTTGCGAAAGGGCTGTTAATGGTCAGTCACTGAATGTTCTCACTTCAACGTCCATCTTGCATGGCATGACCTTATAGCAGCCCTATGCTCTACAGGGAGTGAAGAGGACACAGTTAGTATGGTGAGTCAGAAATGTGACCTCTTTCTACCCAATTAAAACGACTATCTGCATGATGACTCAACAGTTATGAGCAGTCAAGGCAGAGAGTAGGGTAATGCGTACACGTGCTATATACTACTGCTGATATCGTTGAAGAAAATGAAAAAACACATGGATAGAACGATAGATAACCGAATACTGTAGAGAAACCGGGTCATCAATAAAAGAAGAAAGGAGCCCTTTCAAAAGTGACCACACTGTGTTATGGCCGGGTCGAAGGGATTCATTCTATTCATCCAACTGAAAAGGCATTATTTATGCGTCCTGCCTACCTCTCTACCTGCTTGCTCTCTGTCCACACTGTTTGGTCTCCACATAAAAGAGGGTGGCCTGGTGAACAAAGCAAAGGTTTGACAGAGCTCTGACCACCTGTGGTCGGGCAACCAAAACATTTCATCAGCAAGGGGTTGAGTCAGGCTGTAGTCATGTGAAGTGGGCTAGACCATTTCACCTACTCCTACTGTATGGGGGTGGGTAAGCAAGTCTAACTCGCAAAAAGGAATTTGGTTATTAGAGAAACACACCTTCTTAGAGGCTATTGATGGTACAGTTTAACTAGGGAAGTGTTGTAATATTAGGACATATGATACAAATATCATGTGGAATGTTTAGATATTGGCAAGGTTATTGGACTTTAAGCTTGCAACACACACTCAGGCCATAAATATAAATATAAATAAATAAAAAAATGTCTAGACAGGCCATGTCTAGACAGCTCGTGCAGCTTTAGTGTTCTGCTCATGGAATTACAAATGCATCATTTTATTTATTTAACCAGGCAAGTCAGTTGAGAACAAATTCTTATTTACAATGACAGCCTACCCCTAACAACACTGGGCCAATTGTGCACCGCCCTATGGGACTCCCAATCACAGCCGGTTATCGAACCTCTAGCACTGAGATGCAGTGCCTTAGACCACTGCGCCACTCTGGAGCCCACGTCTACACTTACATTTAAATGTGTCTACCGTGTCCACAATGTGTCCCGATTCCCTTTTCCTGCACTATATTCAAATGCCAGTATGCATTCTACAAAGGGTGGAATAAGCTAAATAGATAATAACTGTAACGGCGTTCTTCGTTTGTCGCAAGAAAGTCGGACCGAAATGCAGCGTGTAGGTTACTCATGTTTATTAGTGAAAACAAACTAACGAACTATACATGAATAACTAATAAATACAAAACAACAAACGGAACGTGAAACCTATTACAGCCTGACTTTTTTTTTTTAAATAAAAAATAATTTATTATCTTCAGTACCATTCATTCTTTACAAATCATAATTTACATACATACACAAATAATGATATTTTTAATTAAACTAATTAAATTAAACTAAACATAAACCCCAAACAAAACCTCAGGGGAGCATCTTCCCTCCCCGTCACCCTACAAAACACCTTTCCCTATCTCCCCGTCCCTAATCTATCCTCTTACAAATCTAAATGACACCCAGCCCTAAACCCCCCTTCCACCTCTCCCGAGCAGCATGCTGCCCCCACTTCCTCTCCTCCCTCTTCATCCTCCCCCTCAAATCTCCTTCCACTCTCCTCACTATCCCTTCCACCCCCCAATCTCTCCCGGTCTTCTCCATGTTCAGCCTTGATTCCCACAGCCCCCGTTTAAAGAGACTCATGAGAAGCCAGAGCAGAAACCTGTCTCTATCCGTCCCTCTCACTCTCCCTACACCCCTCTCTAACCTGGCCCACGTCAATACAAAATCCCCCTTTACCAAACCTAACAACACCCGTGCCCTAGCCCATACTACTCGGGCAAAGGCACAGTCCCAAAAGACATGACGCACAGTCTCCTCCCTGCCACAAGAGGATCTTGGACAGGTGGGGGATTGCACTAAACTAAACCGGTACAAGATGGAACGTACCGGCAAACACTTATGAAGGCTCAACCAATTCAGGTCCTTGAGCCTGTTGTCCAGACCCCGCAGCTGCACTCCCTCCCAGACCGCTTCCGAGATGCCTACTACAGGCGCCCGACTCTCTGCCTTTCTGACCTCCTCGTACAGGTGCCTATGATCTAAACCTACTCGGGCAACTTCAACCTTAGGGTGCGCATGCAGCCACTTGGCCGCATGACCAAAGTGCCACGGCAGCTGTTCCGCCCGAGGACCCGTGTTAGACCACACCATTATGCTTCTCGCCTGATACGAGAAAAACACCCGCAGGAGGTAACCGGACGGGTGTATCACTGGCTGAGCAAGCTCCGTTAACAAGAAAGAAACAAAAATTGTGTCCAGCTTGAGGGGGAAATGTGGTACCCCCCTACCTCCCTCCCCGATGGGACAGATCATGCGTGCCCTGGCGACCCACTCATACCTGCCACTCCACATAAACTGAAACACAAGCTTCACTAGAGGCCTTCTCAGACAAGCCGGCAATGGGTAGATGTATGCCAAATACAAAAGCGACGGCAACACATCCACCTTTAGGACCAGGACTTTGCCCATAAAAGACAAATACCTAGCTTTCCACATTGCTAGCTTCCTCTGTACCACTGCAATACGCATGTTCCAGTTTAGCGTCGCAGAGCCGGAGGTCTCAAAATGGACCCCGAGAATCCTCAGGGCCCCCTCACAGAGAGATAACCCCCCAGGCACATCCGTTCTACCGCGCCATCTTCCGAAAAACTTGACGGAAGACTTTGCATGGTTCAGAACTGCTCCCGATGCTCGAGTGAAATCCCCAAAGATGGCAAGGGACCTTGTCAGGCACGAGTCCTTGCACAACAACAAGGAAGTGTCGTCGGCGTACTGCGTCATCTTAACACGCAGTCCACCACTTCCAGGGATCAGCAGACCTTCCACCCCTGTGTCTGCCCTAATGGCAGCCCCCAGAGGCTCCATGTACAGAACGAAGAGGAGAGCTGAGAGTGGGCACACCTGCCTGACCCCAGACAAGAGGTCAAAAACGTCACCCAAGTGACTATTTACACTAACTCGGCACCCCGCTCCGACATATAATGTACGAATCCATCCTATAAACTTCTCCCCAAATCCTAATCGACCTAACACTGAATAAAAAAGATCTATTCACGCGATCAAAGGCTTTCGCCTGATCTAGCGCTGCTACCATAAAAGGCAGTCCTCTATCTTCAACCCAAGCGATGGAGTCCCTGATTAACTGTAGGTTCCATCTAATAGAGCGGCCCTCTACCCCGCACGTCTGATCCTCATGAACGACGTAGGGAAGGGCTGTGCGCAACCGGTCTGCTAAAACCTTTGCAAGTAGCTTGTAATCTACACACAGCATGGTCAACGGCCGCCAGTTGCCAAGGTCAGTTACTTCCCTCTTCTTATATAAAAGTGACAGCACACCAACAGCCATTGATCCCCCCGGGACCCCCGTCTCAAGGATGGCCTTCAAGACTTCGAGGACCACTGGTCCAAGTATACCCCAAAACTTGAGATAAAACTCAGCCGGCAGCCCATCCATCCCAGGCACCTTCCCTTTTCCCATCCTCCTAAGAGCGCTCTCAACCTCTTCTAGTGAAATCTGGGCCTCCATCACTTCTCTAATGTCCTCCGGCAACCGCCTGGACAAGTGTTCTAAAAGCACATTTCCCTGCTCTACATCTATTTCCCTTTCCTTAAATAAACCTTGGAAATGATCAGTTGTCACCCTGACCATATCCTCTGGTTCTCTAACTATACTACCATTTTCTTCCCTAACACCATGCATTACCTTCCTACTCTGTCTTGCCCTAACCAACTTAAAGAACATAGCAGAACAAGTCTCTTTATGTTCTAGAAAGCCGCTATGCGCACGCTCCAGGAAAGCTCGAGCCTTTCCGCTCCTGCAACTCCCTGAGCTGCGCCTTTAGGGTTGAGGATCTCTCCCAGTCAAAAGACCCGCCGAGGTTGCCTGCCTCGTATTCAAGTTTAATTAACCTTTGGATACGATCCACCTCCCTCCTCTCCTCCCTTTTTTCCCTCTTGCAATACCCTATTATAAAAGCCCTAATCCTCACCTTAACTAATTCCCACCACTCTAACACCCCCTCGCACATGGACCGGAGACCCTCAAGCCTCCTAAAGAAAACATAAAACCCGTCAACAAAAGCCTGCTCCTCCAGCACATCCCGATCTAGCTTCCAGTACCCCTTACCAAAGAGGCAGACCGACGACCCCACCTGCAGGAGCACCCCGTCGTGATCTGAAAAGAAAACAGGCAACAGCCGCCCAGACAACTTTCCCAAAGACCTGGGTACAAAAATATAATCGAGCCTCCGCTCAACCCCCCTGGAGTTACGCCATGTAGGACCGTCCATTTTTGGAGTAGTGTGCATACCACCATCTACCAGACCATGGCAAGCCATTAGCCTAGCAATGGTGCCTGCACTGTTATCCCCCCCTCTTCCTAAATCTGTATTAAAATCCCCCTCATCACTAATTTCCTATTTGTAACACACAGGGGCGTCAGACAGTCCACCATCTCCTTCCTGTCTGCCACCACCTGTGGCCCATACACCACCACTAATCTAAATTTACAATCCCTTATCGTGACATCCACCCCTATAACCCTTCCCTGCATTACCACAAAGGAATCCTCCACTTTTACCTCCCTGTGCCCACACAAAATCCCTACCCCCGATGAGTGCACCCCCCCTACACCCCAAACCGACTCTCCCTTGTCCCACTCCCTCTTAAATCTACTAACATCCCCTCCATCCCTCAGGTGAACCTCCTGTAAAAAATCAAAATCAAAACCCACACCCTCCAAATAACTAAAAACCACCCTCCTCTTAACAATATCTCTTAAACCCCTTACATTTAAACTAACAAAAGTAAAATTAGACTCCATGAAAAAAAAATAAAACATGTAATACACTCAAATTCTAAACTCAGACAGAAAAAAAAAACAGGAGACTCACCCGATGCTCCCCTGCTCCATATCTACCGGTGAGAACACCATCTGTAATCCCGACATCCCCCCCTCTTCCTCCATCACACCATCCCAGGGTGCAGGAATAGTGTTTGGCTTCGGGGTGCCCTGCACCCTGGGTCTACCCCCACAATCCTCCCCCTCCCCAGTGTTGCAGCTGGTTTGGAAAAAAATTGGGGAGGCTGAGTCCCCAAACAAAAAACTCCCCACCTCCTCCTGTACCCAGTCCTGAGTCTTGTTAGGTGTGTCCCCACCCAAAAGAAGTTGAGAGTCTTGGGAAACCAGCAGCAACCCAGAGGTTTCTCCCACCCCCATCACTCTCTTGGCCATCCCCTCCCCCTCACTGTCGGCCAATCGCACCCTCCTCTTCATTCTCTTCTTTGGTGATGGCGGCAGTGGAGAGATACCACCCCCTCCCCCCGCCAGCTCCTCCACCATACCCCTCATCTCTTCCACCATGTCACTTTCCCCCCAGTCCACTTGCTCTTCCACCGTCTTCTTCTCTACCACTCCTCCCTCACTTTCTTCTCTCTCATTCTCCTCCACTCGGTTGCCAGCTTCCACCGCTTTTCCAGGTTCTCCTACTCCCGTGCCTTCCATTTCCTTCTCTCTTCCATCCGCCACTTCTTGCTCCTCTTCCTTCCTTGTGGCCTTCCCCTCTGGACTTGTAGTCTTGTCATGAGGCGTGTTTCCTTCCCCTCCTCTTCTTCCCCCATCCCCCGCTCCTGCTCCCCCCCCAGCCGCAGACGCATATGACCTCTGACGGGCCGGGCACCCCCGCCACAGGTGTGCTGACGAGCCACACCCATGGCATGTCTTAGGCTTGTCACAATCCCTCGCCTCGTGATCCTCAGATCCACAAAATCTGCATTTTCGCATGCTGCACGAGGCAAAAATGTGTCCATAGGCCATACAGCGCCTGCAAAATGGGGGCTGACGTGCATAAAACAATGTCCCCCTGTCAGCCCCAAGGGAGAACATAGCAGGAGGATGAAGGTATCCACCATGTCCCTTTGGGTCCTCCCTGAGGAGGGCCTGGAAACCTCTCCTCCCATTCCAAAACCCAAGGGAGTCTTTGAGGTGCTTAGCTGAGGAAACGTTATCCATGTATCTCCCCAGAAAAGCCCTCACCTCTTCATCCTTAACGTAAGGGTTGTACATGTTAACAGTTACAACCCTAAAGTTATTCTTCGCCAGACTTGATATTTCATAGTGGCACATCGGCCTCTCACCTCCCACTGCTCTTGCCCTTCTAAGGATATCATCATGTTTTTCTTCCGTATATAGCGCGACGTCGTATGCTCCTCTCCAACGAGTTGCCTTGGAAACAAAACACGTCCTTCACCGTCAGCTTTAGAATCCCCATCAATATAATTCTTCCAAAAGATTCTCGTCCTAACGGCTCCAACTCCTTTTCCTTCCAAGCAAAACGAATCGTGTTAGCCAGCCCAATCCCAGGGATCGACCGTGATGATGTATTTAGCACCATCTCCGCAAGGAGAATGGCGCTCGTACTCTTCTCTTCCAATACAAGAAAAAAGAAAATCCAAAAGTGACCGAAACTGTCCGGTGAAAACTAACACAGAGACAGGAACAATCACCCACGAAATACAAAGCGAAACCCAGGCTACCTAAATACGGTTCCCAATCAGAGACAACGAGAATCACCTGACTCTGATTGAGAACCGCCTCAGGCAGCCAAACCTAAGTAACACACACCCCTAATCAGCTACAATCCCAATAACTAAAAAACCCCACTACGAATACAACAAACAATAAACCCATGTCACACCCTGGCCTGACTAACTAATAAACTAAAACACAAAATACTAAGACCAAGGCGTGACAATAACACAACAACACCTGATGTCAGTAGCTAACTACTGGAGCTAACTACCCAGCTAACCTCTGTAGCTACAGTAGCTAGCAAGCTAGCAAGCAACGCTAAAGGGATTGCAAACGGGTTAGCATAACTCTAGCCAAACCAAAAAGCTGTCTGTAAATGTAAAAAACAAGAAAATGGTGCCATCTGGTTTGCGTAATATAAGGAATTTGAAATGATTTATACTTTTACTTTTGATACTTAAGTATATTTTAGCAATCACATTTACTTTTGATACTTAAGTATATTTTAAACCAAACACTTGTAGACTTTTGCTAAAGTAGAATTTTACTGGGTGACTTTTACATTTACTTGAGTCCTTTTCTATTAAGGTATCTTTACCTTTACTCAAGTATGACAATTGGGTACTTTTTTCCACCACTGAGTGTAGACACTTAGTGTGCTGGAATACTGTCAAAAAAGTTACTATTATTACAACTATTAAAAGTGAGAAGCAGAGTCACAGTTGACATGATTCCTTTACTCCCCATGTCAGAGAGGAAATACTGTTCTACAAAATATCTATCTATCTGAATGTTCCGCAATGTTGTTCCCTGTTGAATTTGGCCCATGTCAAAATCTCATTTTGGAGTGAAGTTCCCCTTCAAATATAGAAATCAAGGATCCCTGTCACGTTCTGACCTTTATTTCCTTTGCTTTGTATTTATTTAGTATGGTCAGGGCGTGAGTTGGGTGGGCAGTCTATGTTTGTTTTTCTATGTTTTGGGGTATTTCTATGTTTCGGCCTAGTATGGTTCTCAATCAGAGGCAGGTGTCATTAGTTGTCTCTGATTGAGAATCATACTTAGGTAGCTTGGGTTTCACTGTGTGTTTGTGGGTGATTGTTCCTGTCTCTGTGTTTTGCACCAGATAGGGCTGTTTTTGGTTTTCCATGTTTATTGTTTTGTAGTGTTCATGTTGATCTGTTTTTATTAAACATGAATCAATATAACCACGCTGCGTTTTGGTCCTCCTCTACTTCACCACAGGAAAACCCTGACAGAATCACCCACCAACCAAGGACCAAGCGACGTGGTAAAGGACAGCGACGACAGCAGCAACAGCGGCGCAATGAGGAATGGACATGGGACGATGTATTGGATGGCAAGGGTTGTTACACATGGGAGGAGATCCTGGCGGGAAAGGATCGCCTTCCATGGGAACAGGTTGAGGCAGCCGGAGAGTGGAGCCGGCGATATGAGGAGGCAGCACGGCAGTGCGACAGGTACGAGAGGCAGCCCCCAAAAATTTGAGGGTCCGGGCTAGAGTAGTTGTCCAGCCTGGGGAAGTGGTGCCAAGGTTGCGCACCAGAGCTCCAGTGCTCCCCCACAGCCCAGTCCTTCAGGTGCCTCCTCCTAACACCAAGCCTCCTGAAGGTCTCCCCAGCCTGGTGGTTCCTGTGACAGCTCCACGCACCAGGCTGTCTCTCTGTCTCCTCCCTACAGGTGGTCCCGCCTGCCCGGCGCTGCTGCCGGAGCCTCCCGCCTGCCCGGGGCTGCTGCTGGAGCCTCCCGCCTGCCCGGGGCTGCTGCCGGAGCCTCCCGCCTGCCCGGCGCTGCTGCCAGAGGCGCCAGAGCCCCTCAGCCCAGAGGCGCCAGAGCCCCTCAGCCCAGAGGCGCCAGAGCCCCTCAGCCCAGAGGCGCCAGAGCCCCTCAGCCCAGAGGCGCCAAAGCCCCTGCCCCTCTGTCCCGAGCTGCCGCCCCTCTGTCCATTGAGAAGAGTTGCCATGGTTAGGAAGCCACGGAGGCGGACTATAAGGTGGACTAAGACAATGGTGAAGTGGGGTCCGCGTCCCGCGCCAGAGCCGCCACCGCGGACAGACGCCCACCCAGACCCTCCCCTATAGGTCAAGGTTTTGCGGCCGGAGTCCGCACCTTTGGGGGGGGGGGGGGTACTGTCACGTTCTGACCTTTATTTCCTTTGCTTTGTATTTATTTATTATGGTCAGGGCGTGAGTTGGGTGGGCAGTCTGTTTGTTTTTCTATGTTTCGGCCTAGTATGGTTCTCAATCAGAGGCAGGTGTCATTAGTTGTCTCTGATTGAGAATCATACTTAGGTAGCTTGGGTTTCACTGTGTGTTTGTGGGTGATTGTTCCTGTGTCTGTGTTTTTCACCAGATAGGGCTGTTTTTGGTTTTCCCGTTTATTGTTTTGTAGTGTTCATGTTGATCTGTTTTTATTAAACATGAATCAATATAACCACGCTGCGTTTTGGTCCTCCTCTACTTCACCACAGGAAAACCCTGACAATCCCATTGTTTTTATGGTAGCTATTAAGAACAACAACCTGTTGACTTTTTCAGTCAACTTTCTTATTTTATTTAACCAGGTAGGCAAGATGAGAACAAGTTCTCGTTTACAATTGCGACCTGGCCAAGATCAAGCAAAGCAGTTCGACACATACAACGACAGAGTTACACATGGAGTAAAACAAACATACAGTAGAAACAAGTCTATATACGATGTGAGCAAATGAGGGGAGATAAGGGAGGTAAAGACAAAAAGCCAAAGTAAATACAATATAGAAAGTAAAACACTGGCATGGTGGATTTGCAGTGGAAGAATGTGCAAAGTAGAAATAAAAAGAATGGGGTACAAATGAGTAAATACAGTAGGGAAAGGGGTAGTTGTTTGGGCTAAATTATAGGTGGGCTATGTACAGGTGCAGTAATCTGTGAGCTGCTCTGACAGCTGATGCTTAAAGCTAGTGACGGAGTTCGTCATTGGCAGCAGAGAACTGGAAGGAGACGCGGCCAAAGAAAGAATTGGATCTGGGGGTGACCAGAGAGATATACCTGCTGGAGCGCGTGATGCTATGGTGACCAGCGAGCTGAGATAAGGGGGGACTGTACCTAGCAGGGTCTTGTAGATGACATGGAGCCAGTGGGTTTGGCGACGAGTATGAAGCGAGGGCCAGCCAATGAGAGCGTACAGGTCGCAATGGTGGGTAGTATATGGGGCTGGCTGACCAATAAACAAAGGTTAAATAAGGTGCCACACATCTATCTTTTGTCAATTAAAGGAAAACTCCACCTAAAAACAATATTTTGGTATTTGTTTCATAAGTCCGTTGTTGATATAGTCCCAACATGTTTTTGCTTGTCAGCAATCAAGTTTTCAAGATATGTAACATTCAAAATACAGAAATCATCAATCCGAATGATGCATTTTGTGTCATATGATGCTGTGTTTTATTCCATAATATATCTATGTTTTGAAAGTAAAATGTCTTGTAAACTTGGTTGCTGGCAAGCGTCAAATTAGTATGCTAGACCTGAGAATGTAATGCGTTTAGTGTTCTAGTGTCTGGGGTTTCAGGTATGTTGTGCAGTATGCTGTGCAGACCTGTCCCTGACTGCTATTAACTGTAAACACTACACAAAGCAGACAATCAACATCAGCCTAGCCAGTGCCATATAGCTAGATCATAAATAAATATACATTTTGTATAAATATACTGTATGTCCCTGGCCTAGCCCAGCTCACCCCCATTGGGTTACTTTTCTATTACTTCCCAGTCAGGTTCGAATGGCATTGTCAAACCTGTGCCTTAGGATGTTGACTGTATGTTAAAAAATGATAATGTATGACCCTAATGTCATAGTACAGAGCTGTCTTTTACGTCTGACTCTGCCAATGACGAAGAACTAAGTGACATAATTACATAAGAATTAAGTGAAGTATAATCATTATTTTCAGAACTATAGGCCTACTTTCAAAATATTTCTAACCTCGGAGGTTAGAGATCGATCTATACTTGACGGTGTAATGTTCCTTGAGGGTGAGGAAAGATTGACAGGCTTAAGGATTAAATGACCTTATAACCTTATATTCCTCGCCCTAAGTAACTATCTCTACATCATCAAACCGACTGAATAAGTCATGGGGTAACCTCTGACTCTTAGGTCTCTATTGGAATCAATTACTTCTAACTAACTGTTTTAGAATGTTTTTCCAAATGTTTTCATAATGTATAAACTGTGCTATTTTCCCACTACCGCTGGACCAGACATGGTTTAGGCATGTAGCTTTTCGAACAGGCACAAAACGTTAACTTTGCTGCAAGGGAATGCTCATGCCAACTGCACTTGGAATTTGCATCTATCCGTATAAATAGGCCGCTTTTCTTGGAATGAACTTTACTCACTGTTGCTCCAGAACACATTGGTGTATAAGCCATAGAATGTGCATTCTCCCTACTTCCACGTCTGCTACAACCAGCACTGCAGCTGCATTGAAGGAGTAGCATATAGCAAAGTGTTTCTGATAAGTTTGCGTTGTTATCATTAGCAGCATGTGTCTTTTTTAATATCTAGGAATATTTCACTTTATCTGATCATAGGAGTAACAGCATGAATTAGTGCATGAGGAATTAATGCAGTGCAACTTCAGTTTCGCCATCAGCTGGAAGACTGTGTCCCCTTTTCTCAGCCAAGGGAGGGAGAGAGAAGGGACAGTGAGTCGGGAGCCTCGCCGTTGATCCATCCCTCCCCTCAGACTGACCATCAGATGCAGGCCACCAGTCCAGTAAAAAATATATATATATTATTATGCTCAGTCAGCTGTGCCTCACAAGTAATACAACAAATTTTCCAGTGTGGTCACATACCTCATTTTTTCAAATATAATCTTAACATGGTCTGAGAAGAACAACATTAACAGGGCAATTGAAGCAGAGCAATATGCAATGATAATGTATTGGGCCTGTAGCCTACTGCACATACCTCATTGCAACATAACTGTTTTTAATTGGTTGATGTTGCATAGGTTAACGTTTAAGTCATGTTTAAAAAAAAATCTGAGTGGTAGATCTCGGTTTACATTTTGACTCAGAAAGTGATCTTGACTCAGAAAAGGTTGGTGACCACTAGGGCTGTTGCGGTCATGAATGCAGTCAAATTCCATGTGACCGTTTAGTCACAGTAATTAGGCTTCTCCAAGCTCTGATGCTGCTGATGGTCATTAGTAGCCTACCAAACTTGCCAACTGCCTGGTATTCAGCACTCTATTGCCCAACTAATCACTCTGACATCAATACAGATGTCATTAAAATCAAATCAAACACTACATGAGAGCCCATGTGCTCATGTTGCGCAACATTTCTATAAACTATGCAATTGCACGAGAAAACAGAGTGATGGCCTCTATTATCTAAACATGTAGCCCAACCTTTGCAGAACAACTTAATTTACATTAATAATTCTAAATGACCTATTTCTTTGTTAACCTCTCAACGTGGAATAGCTGCATGTGCACACTCCCTCAAATTGCTTGCAGAAAATATCCTTTCTATTTTATTCAGCTTTGTTCAATTGTATTCTTCATACTATAAAATAGTATAAAATAATGCCACGGAATTCTAAGCAAATCTTGTTTGCTAAATTAACTAGTGTAGCCCACAGTCATTTGGCATAGCTAGATCAGGGCCTAATATAGGGACAACTCAGAGTATGCTATTCTGTTCTTCTGAAATAGATGACATTTTTTTCATATCATGCTTCTTTAGACCTGTCTAAAATAAATAATGGATTTACTGTAAAGGTGTAGGCTATATTATATGGATTTATAAGACTTGAAATGTAGATGTTCCAAAGGTCTGCATCAATAGCTTGTAGTCTATGTGTGAAAGCCAGGAGATCCTAAATGTGCTTATTTTAATTAATGTCAATTACCATGAGACCGACAGTTAATTGCTTGACAATCACTGGCTGATGACATTTCGGGACCGCCACAGTCCTTGTGACCACTGCTGATTCTCAGAAACCTGCCATTCTGTGGGTGACTTCCTCAACCTGTGACCATCCAAGAGCCCTTTTCCCTCACCTATGCTATGTACTTACATGCACTTCACAGCAGGCTGCTATTTTAAGGTTGCTACCGTATGGGTACACACTAACAGACATCCTAGGTACATTGTCAGCCATGGGGGAATATGAGGGGAATAACATCACTTCTCTTGATCGTCTTAGTTGCTATCCTAAGGTGAGGACTGTTGGTTTGGGTGAAGCTCAACCATGGTTACATAAACGCCAAAGAACACTGAGCACTGCGATGCACTTTTGCAAAGCAATATAGAAGTGCAAAGTAAACGCATTCCTTGTCTGACAGACACCTCTTCATCTCTGTGATCCATTGTCAGTTGGTGCCAATTGTGCAAATCATTGCTCAGGGGACAGTACACATCCACTGTTCTAAATGACATGATGTCAAGTGTGTAATCCCCATTTGACTAACCTGTCAGACTACACCGTATTTTATGTATTTATGCACTTCCAATCTTCAGTAAGTCCTCATAGATCTTGTGCCAACAAAGAAAGATTATCATCATTCAAATTGCAAAGCCTGCCTTTAACTAGGTCACAGTAAGTGTAAACTTAGAGCCGTTATTAATCCAGACCTGTTGTCTTTAAATAGCACGGCTAACAACTCCAACAAAGCAAACCCTCCAAGAACCTTATCTTATTTGGTGCCCAATACTGCGCTTCACACCAGTGCCCACCTGAGGTTAATGCAGCGGGAGCTGGGAGAGTTATATTGGATGTGACACCCAATCATGGCTATAAATAGCCATCCATTTCCCTCCCAGGAGCTCAGTTATAGCTAGCCCGCTCACAGCCATTTGATCAGTCATTTGTAGGGAGCTGACATTGCACGCTGCCTCACTTCACCTCCCTTAATCTCTGACTCACACACACACACACACACACACACACACACACACACACACACACACACACACACACACACACACACACACACACACACACACACACACACACACACACACACACACACACACACACACACACATACACACACACTCACACACACACACACACACACACACACACACACAGAATGCATGGGCTAACCACCCCCCCCCCCACACACACACACACATTATTAGGAACACATCATGACAATATCAAACATTTTTTTGAATGACAGGAAATTAGCTTTACAACAGCAACATTTTCTCCCGGACTCATGGCAAAATTTGTAGAATAGCATGAGATTAGCTATAAAACTGCACATGTTTCTCTTTGCTCAATGTCAAAATGTGTAGAATAGTAAGAAGTTAGCTGTTTTCCTCAAAAAACAGGGGGAGGGGGACTCATATAGTGCCTTACCTTCATCAGGGCTGTTTATTAGTTATAATACTAGTCTGCAGTAACTAGCACATTGATTTAGTACTGCAAATGTGGGTTATATTCGCTGATTTACTTGCTTAGAGCTGGAGATTAGTTTTCATGGCCCACATTACAGTAACCATTTACTCCTTTGGTATTTAACTGTTGCACCTTCTATAACCACTGTGGTTATTATTTGAACATCGTAAAGAACGATCTTACCTTGTACTCTTATTATCTCCACCCGTAACAGCCAGAAGAGGCCTGGCCACCCTTCGGAGCCTGGTTTCCCTCTAGGCTTCTGCATCTGCACTGCTGGCTATTTGGTGTTTTAGGCTGGGTTTCTGTATAACACTTTGTGACACATGCTTATGTAAAAAGTGCTTTGTAAAATACATTTGATTGATTGTGTAGCACTGCTTTTACTTGGAAGAGTTATTCATACAATAGAGACAGTACAGGTGGTACATATGGTTTTGCATACTGTCATTTATTCTGTATTTTAAAAGTAGACTTACCATATTAGTGATTGTGATTATAAGAGCCAGATGGACTCTGTGGGGGCTGGATTTTATTGCTCCTTGTGGAATAATAAAAAAATGAGAAATACATGAGGAATCAATTGGACTAGCTATAAGAGACTATCTGACATTTATTGACCCCCGTTGACCAATGACGCATATTAGTCTTTGTCCATTACAAGGCTGCTATTCTGGGCTTTGGAGTTCTAATATATTAGAACTGTTATATTTTCACTTTATGTTTGACAAAATATTAATTTACATAATTGAGGCCGGTGATGACAGTTATAGTTGCTCTGATGATGGTTCTTTTCAGATACAGGACATTTACTGCATTAGCATCAGTGATGAGTTAATCTCTGGCATGTAAATTATGCTAGTAGGCTGTAGGGATGTACAGTACCTTTCCACCAAATGAGGTAAGAGTTATTGCCTCATGAATATGCAAACACATCATTTTCCAGTGTGTCTTTCTTTGACATGATGATATCCAGTCAAATATTACACCAATATTATAATGAAAGAATCTAAACTATTGGGGCTGCATGGATTTCAGCAATACAGTTATGTCTTACAACCTTGCATTCATAATTGGTCACATTCATATTTTACTACAAAACAGTTGAGACAGATTTCAGTTCTAACAATCGTACACAATTGTTCAGGGTTTGTGAATAATTCATGTCAGGGAAACGGATATATTTGCCTGTTTCCCTGCATGCCTCTCCAATGTGCAGCTGGTGCCGTTCGACTACGGGAGACGCGCATAATTATTGAATATCTGTCAAGCAGGCCTATCACTGCGCGGTGTCGCTGAGCCACTATCGATTTGGGAAAGTTAATCATTAAATGAGGACGCAGTAAAGGTGTATATATTCGTCCATTATGAAACATAATTTTGCCATCTGTAGTCTAATGTGTATCGCTTCGCAAACACATTAGTAAATTACAAAACGTATCAATGACCCAATGGGGGAAACTTCCCCATATTATAAAACTATATGGAGGACATTTTCTTTAGCTTAAATGTGATAGCTTATTTTTATTATTCAAACGACTGCGCTAGACAGGGCAGGCTCCCCTAACAGTCACCTTGTTTCTCTAGTACGCATGTTCTGTTTACATGACAATGCGGCGCGTAGCGGTCCCACTGTGTTCTTGTGGAGGTAGTCGTAGGAGGGAGAGGAGATACGAAACATCAGCCCATGTGGGACCCAAACGCTAAATTACACATACCAGTGAATGCTGTTCCAAATATGTGTGTGATCTGTTGTGAGAGTAGAACAATCCACAAGTTTGACTAACGAAATGGTCTGCGGTTCGAAAGGCGCGCCCGCGTCTCCTCACTTCAGCACTCTGGACAGGGCTCCACCAACTTGGAGACGGCGAGACCTGCAGGAGTTACGTTCTGTAATGAGGACCAACTGGAGATAAACGACGGTGCAATCATGGTGGATATTACGTGTTTATTATTTACAGGTGTATGTAAAACGCAAGTGAACTTTTCGAAGTGAGACATGGACTTTGTGGAAATTATCTTCGCGTTGTTCATTATTGTGGTCGCAATTGTCTCGTTGTTGTCGAACTTGCTGGTGCTGCTATGTTTTGTCCAGAGCACCGAGATCCGCCGACAGGTGCCGGGAATATTCACCATGAACCTGTCTTTCTGCAACATACTTATCACCCTTTTGAACATGCCATCGACATTGGTGGGGATTATCGGAAACCAGCAGCCTTTTGGGAATTGCCTTTGCCATACAGTGAGCTTTCTGGAGACCTTTTTGACTGCAAACACTATGTTGAGTATGGCAGCACTTAGTATAGACCGCTGGATAGCGGTGGTCTTTCCCTTGAGTTACTCCAGTAAAATGCGCTACAAGGACGCAGTGATCATGATGTGCTACTCGTGGCTCCACTCCCTCACGTTTTCCGTCATCGCCCTCCTGTTCTCCTGGGTTGACTATAGCCACATTTACGCCTCGTGCACCTTGCATTTGAGCGAGGAGAGCGACAGGATGAAGTTTACAATTTTCACCGTCGTTTTCCACGCCACTAGTTTCATGCTCTCTCTATTGATCCTGTGCTTCACCTATCTGAAGGTGTTAAAAGTTGCACGCTTCCACTGCAAGAGGATTGACGTTATAACCATGCAGACCCTGTTCTTGCTGGTGGATATTCACCCAACGTATGTATGTTCCTTTACTTATGAGGTGTGGAGTGAATAGCCGTTACAATGAGCTGTAATAACTTTACAGTAGTCTATGATAAGAGGTTATAGCGTCAACCCTGAGGAAACATGCTTAGAAGAAGGTGTTCGAAAAATGTAAGGAAATATTAAATGTATAATGTTTTGTCATTTGTTCTGCTGGACTAATAAAAGTTAATTTCTATTTTCAGTGTGAAACAAAGGTGCCTGGTAGAGCAAAAGCGGAGGAAACAGAGAGCCACCAAGAAAATCAGCATTTTCATTGGGTCGTTCATCATCTGTTTTGCTCCCTATGTTATTACGAGGTAAGTGGATTTCCAGTAAACTGCAATACAGGCAGCTGTACAAACAGGTGTTTTATTCACCTACTGTAAACACACACTATTAAAGGGGTATTATAGGGTTTATGAGATTAACACATCACCGGGTGAACAGACTTTGCTCATAAAACTCAGTTAATGAACAGTAAATATATAGGCTATAATCAAATGGTATATACACTGTCTAATAACTTTTGCCACACAGCAAAATAACTGATTGAACAAAGTTCAGTTGTAAGGTGAGGCAATATGCATGCAAGATTGAGCCATATGCATGCACAACAGAAGGTTTAATTCAATTTCACCCAATGAGGATTCTTTTGTGTTTATGACAATGATCTCCATCTGTAACTGAAACATCCATCATTAAACAATCCATTATCTGTTGTCATCTAATTTCACTGAACCATGAGATGACATTTATCATAAAAAGAGACTTTAATTACCAAGAATGCACAGCATGACCTAGAGCAGTGGTTCCCAACTCCAGTCCTCCAGTACCCACAACAGTACACATTTCTATTGTAGCCCCGGACAAGAACAACAGTTTCAACTCATCAACTAATCAACAGGACCTAAATTAGTTGAAAAAGGTTTTTCTTTCTGGGGCTACAACAAAAATGTGTGCTGTTGGGGGTACTCGACAACTGGAGTTGGGAACCACTGGTCTAGAGATGGTAGTTATGCGCAGGTGCCTAACTCGGAATAACAGGGGTTCCATAGAACTCCACATTAATTCAAGAGGAGTGTTTTTAGATGCATCAGTCTGAAACTTTACTTCAGAGCAATAAAAATTCATCAAAGAACATTACATGAAATCCGATGCAGGTGTGTTATACAGACCTGGGTGATAGTTTAGATCCCTAAAACTAAACTCTGGACCTCAAAGCCAGTTCCACTACTTGTTTTAATTGTTCTGCGCCAGGTTTAGACCTGGCACACCAGGTGGGTGCAATTAATTATCAGGTAGAAGAACAGAAAACAAGCTCCGGCTCCGGACCTCGTTGGGTAAGAGTGAAATACCCCTGGTTTAGATAGTGTGTGGGTGTGGGACTCTAGACCCCACCTGACTAGAGGGGGGTGGGGGTGGAATAACGAAAAACATTTTAATGAGGAAATCTGTCTCAGTAATTGGCATGACCTTTAACCTCCTGTGCACACAATGGAAAGAGTCGGAATTACTTGATGAAGGGGACATTTCTGCTTATTGGCAGGATTTATCCTCTATCACTCAACTGCATGCGTCATTAGCATTTATGCATACCAGTGGGCCATAATAATGTAGCAATGTTCATGTTATGCATATTTCTTATGAATAAATATTTTATGTATATTATTATTACCTTTAGTATAATGCTAGTCACCCACACTGTTTATCGGCTGAACAATAAAGCCACATTTATTCTGTTCTACCTTGCAACCTTAGAGTCTCATGGCATTTCATAGAATAACAACTGAGTTACCACAAAACACTCTCAATAGCAAACAGAACAACTCGCTGCAAGATAAATACCATGCTTTGAATATGGGATAACATTTGCCCTTTCTAAAAGGCTATTTTCCGAACTCTAACTTGACCTCTGCCTTCTCAGGCTGACAGAGCTGCTTCCCTTCGTGGGCATCAATCGCCACTGGGGAATCTTCAGTAAGTGCCTGACATACAGCAAGGCTGCGTCCGACCCCTTTGCCTACTCCCTCCTGCGTCAACAGTACAAGAAGGTCCTGGTTACCGTCATCAACCGGCTGCTGCGCCGTGACCTGTACCCATCGTCTGGCCACAACAGCTCTCTGGACACAGAGAACGACTACTCTCTCCATAGGATCAGTTAATAGCACCATTTTGGACATAACAAATATACCACAGACAGACAGCCCAAAAATAAAGGTTTCCTTATGGCAAAAGGGCAGGAGCTGAGAGAGAGAAGGTCAGAAAAGGGGATTGTTGGAGAAGAAAAGAGATAGTGAGAGAGAGGGAGATGTTGTGGGAGGAAAAGCAAGAGGGGAGGAGTAGGAGTAGGATAGAGGGAGACAGGAAAACCCGAGGGGTAGACAGAGGAAGATGGTAAGATGGACTGTGCAAAGAATGATCACATTCGGGGACCATGCTCCAGGCTTATTGGTAAAAAAGGAAGTTTATTGATCTATGGTTCACTGGTAGAACCACACACACACTCGATGGCACAGAGCCAGAATCAAATGAATCAATGTTATTGAATCAGCCAGGGGCTCGGGTTGAATCATAAACGGATGAATCACACCACTAGAGACTGAATTATTGTCTTTGCTGAGTAGCAAGGTATGCTAGTGGGCACTTATCTACCATATTACAACCTCTTTATAAAGAAGCTGACATAGCCAAATGTACAGACCTTTTGACACCCATATAGAACACAGGGAAGTGCTATGAAGGTTATTAATTTCTTGTTGACAGATGCACATAACATACATGGTAGTACCATATGCCGACAGACTGTTGGATGCGACGACTAACGAGGAACTCTGTACCGGTACGCTGATTTTTCGTCACTGATCAGTTGAACGAATCACAATTTCGCAGGTGCTCACATCTTTCGAATTTCGGTAGGGGAAGGGACATTGGGCCCATGGAGATTGGGCCCATGGAGGGGTGGCGACTTCGCTCGTCACGTTCGTAAATTTTCTATCACGTCTCCCCCCCAGAACTTAATGGAGCATTTGACGCAATTACTCAAAATGTTAGTTCTGGGTGCCCGAGTTTACAAGGTTATGGACTGTTAACAGTGCATAGGGAGGATGGGAACGCTTAACAAGCTGCTGGCTAGTAGCCATTGGGCCACTAGTGCAATTTCTTGAAGTTAAAATGTGTACTTGTCAATGAATGGTACTCGCTGTGGCAAGTACTGCTAAATAGATGGCCATGTTATGTAGACTATGGACTGTGTTAGACTCATTGGGTTAGACTACTACTGCAGTTGTTCACAATTTCTTCATGTCAATCACTGGAAATGAATGCACTTTGTATTTATCTCAGAGCTACTAGTTACAGGAGCCAAAGGCAAATATCATGTTTACTATGATATTAGCATGTTGTAACTGAATGTACTACATAAAGATAATTTTGACTGAAATGGCTTTGTACTACTGTGTATAATACTTTATTTTGCCAAATATCCATATAAATATTTCCAGTGATTGCTGGTAATGTATATATGGATATTTATAAATACCTGATGTTGTCTTTATCAAACTATGTTGCACTGTATTAGTAACGATATTATTTATTTGATCTTAAAATGCTATAGGGGAATAATGTTACGTTCAATAAGTGCTTTAAACACGTTATTGTGTGTGCCAGAATTCAATATACAGTATGTATGTTTAGCTCCTATAGTTGCTTTATCAGAACTGGTTTCATTAGATGTATAGACACAAAGTATGTCATACTGTAAGCCACTTGCTGTAGCCTACATTGACAGTGTGTGAGTAAAGATGTTGGTGAAAAATGTGCAATAAAGCTGTCCAATAACAAGCATCATTTGATACCAGGCCATATGAGACAACATAACAGGGACATTTAGAAGCATTATCTCATATCTTAATGCCCAATCTGGCATTTTATCTTGGCAGATGCATCACCAGCTGTTTTGCAGGTGTCACCACACCTCGATCGAATAACCCAATAACTAGTTGCCATGCAGTAAGTAGGAGTACAGCGATATTATTAAACGCCTCTGTATGATTGATTGTTGATTAGTTAAAAGGGATCAAAGGATTGGCTCGAGCGACTGAAAGGCGGGAAAAATTAATCGAGCAACAAGTACCAAGCCTATTTATTTTATAGAGCATATGTACTGTCAACATACATGTACAATAAATGAATGCACTTTAAGGTAAGACATTAAAGGTTAATATATGCGGAAATGTTTGAGTAAAACTGTTTACAGTATAGGATTGGTAAGAGGTGTATTTCATAACGTTTATTTGCAGCATGTTTTCAAGCACAATCCTCCCAACTCCAGCCTTCTGCCTCTTCTGTCCGGAATATTTCCCTCTGTAATTTGATAGTCGACCGTAATACTTGTAATAAACTCACTTTTTAGGGAAGCTCTAAAAGTTTTCGTGTAATTAGGCGCAGTAGGCTTGAGGTGCCACATCACAAAATATGGAATTTATGCGGAGGAAAATGAAGACTATTGTTTTTCTGAATGCACTTGTAACGGTTATCTGGTGTGCCTCTCCGCGCTGCAACCCTGAAGACGAATTTCTCGGTAAAGTACTCCGCTTGCTATGATAACACACATGGTGTATTTTGTTCACAGAAGTGATGTGACAGTGTGTAGGCTATTCCTGAAATATGTTTATCTACAAGGCAATGGTTCAGAGGAATTCAATCTAAAACATAGACAAACTATTGTGGCCTATTTTAATTCACAAGCTGCCAACAGTAACAAAAGTAAAAGTAACCTCTTACAGTATGTGTCTTAAATGAGTGCGAAATAAAATGCCTAATTTTTTTAGAGAATGATAGGAATTGCAGAGTTATATAGAAATATTGAGGTAGATATTCATCACTAGTGAGAGGTCATCTGATCCTAAGAATGAGAGTTCTTAGAAAATTAATACGAGTTTACTGACAGACCAACCTGGTCTCAGAGCTTTTCGTATTTAAAAAAAAAAGTAAATCCGATACTTTCTCTTTAGTATCATATGTTAAGTTTCGTATGGTATGTATTAATTTGTGATTGTCCATCAGCCATTTAGTATGACATGTTAGAAAGTACAATTCGTATTATATGTTACAAATTTGCAAATGTACAATATGTTAAGAATTTGCTAAACGTATTCTATGTTACGAATTCTAGCTAGGTGGCTAGGTGACTAACGTTAGCTAGCTGGCTAACATTTAAAGGGTTAAGGTTAGCATCAGGGGAAGGGTTAGCTAAAATAGTTAAGGTTAGGGTTAGGAAAAGGGTTAAGGTTGGGATTAGGGTTACGGGAAAGGTTAGCTAACATGCTAAGTAGTTACAAAGAGCTAAATAGTAGTAAGTAGTTGAAAAGTTGCTAATTAGATAAAAAGTTGTGCGTGATGAGATATGAACTTGTAACCTTCGTTTTTGCCTAATGTACCATCTGTCTTTTGTAACCATACCAATCGTAACATATCATAATTTAAGTGTCTTGGGTTTATGTTTACTATATTACGTCTAATCTATGAGACCAGGCTGGACAGGCAGACATTTGTGAGGAGAGATGGTAAAGCCAGATAGAGGGTTCATAAAAACAAACCATAAAGTCACCAATAACGGTGGTGATAAATGTTATTCTGCCATCTAGTGTTGAAGGTATGAAATAAACTAACAATGGTTTGTCTTTCAGGTCGTTTTTGCAAAGAACCAGAACCTGAAAAACGTATGTATTTCTTTCATCAAGAAACCCTTCAAACTTATGTAAATGTAATGTGTGTACAGGCTTCACTGACAACATCTAGTAAGGTTATTATGGCTTTATTTTATTTTATTTTATTTCACCTTTATTTAACCAGGTAGGCAAGTTGAGAACAAGTTCTCATTTACAATTGCGACCTGGCCAAGATAAAGCAAAGCAGTTCGACACATACAACGACAGAGTTACACATGGAGTAAAACAAACATACAGTCAATAATACAATATAAACAAGTGTATATACGATGTGAGCAAATGAGGGGAGATAAGGGAGGTAAAGGCAACAAAAGGCCATGGTGGCAAAGTAAATACAATATAGCAAGTAAAACACTGGAATGGTAGATTTGCAGTGGAAGAATGTGCAAAGTAGAAATAAAAATAATGGGGTGCAAAGGAGCAAAATAAATAAATAAATTAAACACAGTAGGGAAAGAGGTAGTTGTTTGGGCTAAATTATAGGTTGACTATGTACAGGTGCAGTAATCTGTGAGCTGCTCTGACAGTTGGTGTTTAAAGCTAGTGAGGGAGTGTTACGGCCTTCTATGTGGGAAGGAGAGTCGGACCAAAATGCGGCGTGTAGATTACGATTCATGTTTAATGACCAAACACACTAAACACAAACACTACAAAACAATAAACGTAACGAAAACCGAAACAGCCTATACTTGTGTAAACTAACACAGAACAAGGACAAAAGGACACTAAGGACAAAAGGACACTAAGGACAAAAGGACACTAAGGACAAAAGGACACTAAGGACAAAAGGACAATCACCCACAAAAACACTCAAAGAATATGGCTGCCTAAATATGGTTCCCAATCAGAGACAACGATCAACACCTGCCTCTGATTGAGAACCACTTCAGACAGCCATAGACTTTATCTAGAACACCCCACTAAGCAAAAAATCCCAATACAAAACACACCACATACAAAAACCCATGCCACACTCTGGCCTGACCAAATAAATGAAGACAAACACAAAATACTTTGACCAGGGCGTGACAGGGAGATAAGTGTTTCCAGTTTTAGGCGGGCAGTGGGATATTCAATGGGATATTATGGCCTTAAGGCATCTCCGAGCTATCAAGTGTATTTTTGGATGATAAATAGCTGTATGAAATATTCACATTTTAATCTCCAGACATAATAGAAATATTTGGACTTCATTCTTTTTGGTACTGCATAGAGGTAGCTATATATGAGATAATAAAAACGTTTTAGACAAAGGGATGGATTCTTGCATGCATATACATATGAAAATTTAATATCAGGCTATGTATATTTTCCATGTCAAGGAAATGAGTGATGGTTGCTTACTGAACATCTTAGCTATATTTCTTAAATAAATGAACTGAGAACAAATGTAAAGATACAAGAGGAAAACACCTGGCCAATGCCCCTAAACATACTGATTTACAATGGAGAGAACATATGGAACCATAGAAACCATCTTGCAAGCGAGTTGACACTACGCCCCCACCTGAAAATAATTAATAACAAATGAATTGTTATAAGATTTTTTTTCCACCCACATTACAAAAGCATCCAAAGGTCCCATCGAAGTTAATTGCAAAGATTACATAATAGTATGAAACAATACATGGTATTATGAAGTTTTGCATAATGATGTTATATTATAGCCTTTTGATGTACTATGTGTATTTTATACATGAATGATTCAACATGGTAAGCTATGAGTCTACATTCAAATCAGTCACCATATAGCACTTAATCTCTTCCATCTTTCTGAACCTGCTTCTTGGTTGCCTCTCTCCTCTACCCAGCCAAGTGCGTGGACATCATGATGAACTACTGCGACGACATGTCCTACACCCACACCATGTTCCCCAACATCCTGGGCCACAGGACCCGTGAGGAGGCCGAGCTGGGCCCCGAGTACCTCCTCCTCAGTGTGGTCCACAACCTGCTCAATGGAGAGTGCACCCCGGACATCCGCATGCTGGGCTGCTCAGTGCTGGTGCCACGCTGTGAGAAGGAGAAAGTGTGTAGCTAACAAAGGATAATGCAATAACACTGGATAATGTAATAACGTTCGATAATGTCATAACTTTCATTAAAGTCAGAACGTTTTATTTTATAATGTAAGGTGCTCAAGCCGTGCAGGAGTACCTGCGAGGCGGTGCGTAGGAGCTGTCGCCACGCCTTCGAGGGTATCGAGATGGCCTGGCCCTACTTCTTGGATTGTGACCGCTTCTTTGTCAGTGACCAGGAGGGTTGTTACGACCCACTGGAGGGCCTACGAGGTAACAACCACAGTTTATCTGGTGTCATATCATACAAGTGACTATCAATCTATGATAGAGACTACAATAGGACACTAACTACTGTACAGTAGGATGTTGACTCAAATAGTATTTTCAGACATAAAACAACCACATGAGCAAAATGCATGACCAGAGAGAACCATGTGTGTCAATATTATTACAAGATGATATCAATCTAAAGAAAAATAACACCCAAACCCCCTCTAATAACAGAAGCATCCTTGGAGGGCCAACGGAGAATGGCGTTGCTACGCAGATTTATGATAGTCGCCTGGTTGCCACATGAGCCCTTGTGTTAAGGTGACCAGATGTCACCGATTTCCCCAATTTTAATGGCCTGTCCCCGGCTCGAGTTGTCTCCGAAAATGTCCCCGATTAGCCCCTCAGAAAGAAAAAAGCAACTCTGAAGTTAGAGGGCTGATATTTCAATAATCAAACTTTGTATCCAATCAGATTTGTATGTAAAAAATTATGTCTAACACAGTACCAAACTTGTTTGCTCTGCTTCGCCGCTGACCTTTTATGAGAACGGTAATCAATTCCTGTGTTATAATTAATACAAGTAGCCTATTAGAAAGGAACATAGCAAAAATGTGTAGTTAAATATTGTTCCATGCCATTGTTTATTATATTTCCGTGCAGCTGCCCCCACGTAGGCTTTTGTGACCTAGAAAGAATCTATATTTGTAGCAACTATACAAAGCCCTCAAAAAGAACCCATAAGCAAGATGTTAGAGATCTGACAACTGCAATAACATCATGTGAGCTATATGGGAACACATACAAATGATGTCACTTTATGTCCACAGGCAACGCTGTTATCATATCTGCCATTAATATCTTGACTCAAGCAAGATATACTGTGTGCTTTTTAACAAGTCTATGAATTCACGCGGAGAAGTGATCAGTCTAACTTGAGTTCCGTACAGTTTGTTTCTCTCTGTGGCTGCAACCAATGCACACTCCAGCTGTGAAATTGCTCTCAATGAGTGTTAATGAGTCCTCTATTTCTTTGTACTCGCTCTATTTAACTCCACATCTACTCTTTCCCACCATAAACAGGTTCTACAGTAGCCTATACCGACAAAATAACAGTTGAATGTTCATATAGCCACTTCCCAGAAACATATCATAGATATGAATTTACATATTATACATACAATATGATATGGTTATAGATATGCACACAGATGGTGGTATAAAGTTTTACATAACAGTTTTTAGTGTAGTATGAAATCTGTTTCCAAACCGATCTTAGATTCTAACTGAAACACAAGCTGATGTCTGGCAACCCTACTAAGGTTTATAATTATTTCCATGCAGATATTTATGTTGAACTGATATCTTTGGTCTTATGTCTCAACTTTGATTGGTTGCTTACCTTTCAGGTCTGACACATTTGCCTAAATGAGCACAATTATATAGAAGTGCAGACCGGGGCTAGAATGTAGACTTTCCACTTTCTCTAATTCGTCAGTCTTGTGACATTTTACAGGGCTTTACTCGGCATGAGATGAAAGACTAAAGCCGTATTTGGTAAAATCGTATTCTGATATGCATCCAATTTATTTAAGTGAGGCGGTTTATTGAAGCATGGTTATGCTTTCAAATGTAAACTTTTCTATGACATTGAATCAAAGTCACACTTGCTAGTTAATACAAAAGTGTCTTAACTGGCTTGGAACACTATTGATCTTTATATCTTTGGCTACACTTTATAACAACTTTTATGAATAAGCCATTATTATAAAAATGTCACCATCTCTTCTTTCTCATAGTGACACAGGAAGAAGACCAGGCCAGTATAGATAATACCCCTGAGGAGCCTCATACTGTCATCCAGTTTAGCTATCAGTCTAACACCCAGATGAACAGCATCCTGAAGAAGACTGCAGAGCAATGCCCCGAAATCGCCACAACTTACAGCATCGGCCGCAGTGTGGAGGGCAAAGACCTACTAGTGATTGAGTTCTCAAACAACCCTGGAGTACATGAATTACGTGAGTACAAATGGTCCTCAAATATACAGTACAGTGAGAGGGAGTCCTCGGTTCAGAGTTCAACCGGAGATAGTGTGTCTTTTTTTGATTGTTGCACTAGACTGTAAGCTGCTGTCTTGGCCAGGTCTCCCATGAAAAACAGATCATTAATCTCAAGCGACTTTCTTGCTGAATAAATGTTAAGTAAGTCCCTATCCTGTTGCCTCATATCAACAGTTGAACCGGAGATGAAGTACATAGGCAACATGCACGGGAACGAGGTGCTGGGTCGCCAGCTGTTGATCTATCTGACCCAGTACCTGTGTTCAGAGTACCTGCTGGGGAACCAGCGCATCCAGAGCCTGATCAACACCACGCGTATCCACATTCTGCCCTCCATGAATCCTGACGGCTATGAGTTGGCTGCTGCTGAGGTCCAGGGCACCAACGACCCCGAGAATGAGGAGGTAGGTTGAATCAATGTTGTTGCTATGTTATTTGAACGTAATTCCAACATGATGGTGAATCAACATGGAAGACTTATTGGCTTTGAAAGTATACACACATTCTACCAGGTTTTTACCAGAATTCAACGGCAGGTCGGAACGTTAAGTTTATTCAGCACCACAGGAGGTTGGTGGGACCTTATT
Source organism: Oncorhynchus masou masou (assembly GCF_036934945.1). Taxonomy (NCBI): domain Eukaryota; kingdom Metazoa; phylum Chordata; class Actinopteri; order Salmoniformes; family Salmonidae; genus Oncorhynchus; species Oncorhynchus masou. Next base: position 27,341,586 of record NC_088234.1, on the reverse strand, counting down.
TGGGAAGGCCAGATTTGTGATCATGGTTGGAACAGAATCAGTGGAATGGTATCATCAGACACATGGTTTCCATTATTATGAGCTGCATCCCCTCAGCAGCCTCCTGTGTTCAACACTGAATTCACATTAGTCAACAACACCAATCAAATATCAATCATATAATATTCACTGCTCGATACTTACAGTATACTACCCACTGTATGAAACTCTACAGGCTCAGAACTACTACAGCTGGACTCTGGGTCGAGGTAATGCCCAAAACATTGACCTGAACAGGAACTTCCCTGACCTGACCGCTGTTGCCTACGGCCGCCGCAGACACCGGCATTTCCGTAACGACCACATCCCAATCCCAGACGCTTACTGGTTTGATAAGGTACAGTATGAATTCCTATCGATTTATATGCATGTTTGCATTGATTGTGTGGTGTTTATGCTACTGGATATGAATACATGGCAATTGACAATGCCTTACGTGTATTTTGGCATTAGGACAGACAAAGTTAATTTACTGTTTAACTGATTTTTGTTCCCGAAAGTGAGGCAAAAAAACAAAACAGAAAAACAAATGAATCCAAATTGATACCTAGTGAGAGGGTTTTTCATAAATAGTGGAGAAGGAAAAAATGAGTACTTTACCACATTGTCCTACGCAGCTGTGCAAGCTCTAGGCCTAGTGTGGGTTTCAAGAGTTATATTATTTCAAGTGAAAATCTACGCTAGGAAATCCTTCTTGTGTTATTTTGAAAAAGAATGCAGATGATGTTACAATGTTAATTGTTATAATCATCGGAAATTAAGCAATGGGCAGTATATCTTGTAACAGTTTCTTAATTCTGAACATATCATTGATAAACATCAATAGCAGTATTATTAACATATGATGTATAATAGGATACTGTAATGACTTTCTTCTACCTCCTTCTCTGACGAAGAGGTGGAATAAGGATCGGACCAAAATGCAAAATGGTTCGTTCGATACATCTTTAATATTGACGAAACACGAACAATACAAAACAACAAACGTCGAAAACCGAAACAGCCCTGACTGGTGCAACAAACACAGAGACAGGAACAATCACCCACAAACACACAGTGAAACCCAGGCTACCTAAATATGGTTCCCAATCAGAGACAACGATAATCACCTGACTCTGATTGAGAACCGCCTCAGGCAGCCACAGACCAATCTATACACCCCACACAACCCCAAGACGAAACACACTACAAATAAACCCATGTTACACCCTGGCCTGACCCAATAAATGAAAATAACATAATAAATATAGACCAGGGCGTGACAGATACAATATAAACTGTGTGAAAAAAATATTGACTTAATGTATAATCAGTTAATTCCTTAAATGTATAGCCTAACTCAACTTCAACAAAATATTAATACAATACAAATATTAAAAGGCCTATAATAGACGAGACATTATAGGAGAAATAGACTACTGAATGTAAAGAGGCCCAATCATTCAAGTTAGGTCTGTCAAATGAATGCAGCACGGGAAAAAGTACAATCCAATACCTGTCATCTACAGGATAAAAACTTAATTTAATGTTCAGTGGCTTGCGAAAGTTTTCACCCCCCCTGGCATTTTTCCTATTTTGTTGCCTTATAACCTGGAATAAAATAGATTTTGGGGGGGTATGTATCATTTGATTTACACAACATGCCTACCACTTTGAAGATGCAAAATATTTTTTATTGTGAAACAAACAAGAAAATGACAAAAAAAGCAGAAAACATAACTATTTACCCCCCCCCCCAAAAAAAAAAAATCAATACTTTGTAGAGCCACCCTTTGCAGCAATTACAGCTGCAAGTCTTTTGGGGTATGTCTCTATAAGCTTGGCACATCTAGCCATTGGGATTTCTGCCCATTCTTCAATGCAAAACGGCTTCAGCTCCTTCAAGTTGGATGGGTTCCGCTTGTGTATAGCAAATTTTAAGTCATACCACAGCTTCTCAATTGGATTGAGGTCTGGGCTTTGACTAGGCCATTCCAAGACATTTACATGTTTCCCCTTAAACCACTCGAGTGTTGCTTTAGCAGTATGCTTAGGGTCATTGTCCTGCTGGAAGGTGAACCCCTGTTCCAGTCTCAAATCTCTGGAAGAATGAAACAGGTTTCCCTCAAGAATTTCCCTGTATTTAGCGCCATCCATCATCATTCCTTACATTCTGACCAGTTTCCCAGTCCCTGCCAATGAAAAACATCCCCACAGCATGATGCTGCCACCACCATGCTTCACTGTGGGGATGGTTTTCTTGGGGTGATGAGAGGTGTTGGGTTTGCGCCAGACATAGCGTTTTCCTTGATGGCCAAAAAGCTAAATTTTAGTCTCATCTGACCAGAGTACCTTCTTCTATATGCTTGGGGAGTCTTCCACCTGCCTTTTGGCGAACACAAAACATGTTTACTTATTTTTTTCTGGCCACACTTCTGTAAAGCCCAGCTCTGTGGAGTGTATGGCTTAAAGTGGTCCTATGGACAGATACTCCAATCTCCGCTGTGGAGCTTTGCTGCTTCTTCAGGGTTTTCTTTGGTCTCTTTGTTGCCTCACTGATTAATGACCTCCATGCCTGGTCCATGGGTTTTGGTGGGCGGCCCTCTCTTGGCAGGTTTGTTGTGTGCCATATTCTTTCATTTTTTAAATCATGGATTTAATGGTGCTCTGTGGGATGTTCAAAGTTTCAGATTTTTTAATGACCCAACACTGATCTGTACTTCCCTACAACTTTGTCCCTGACCTGTTTGGAGAGCTCCTTGGTCTTCATAATGCCGCTTGCTTGGTGGTGTTGCAGACTCTGTGGCCTCTCAGAACAGGTGTATATATACTAAGATCATGTGATAGATCATGTGACACTTAGATTGCACACAGGTGGACTTTATTTAACTAATTATGTGACTTCTGAAGGTAATTGGTTGAACCAGATCTTATTTAGGGGCTTCATAGCAAAGGGGGTGAATACATATTGCATGCACAACTTTTCAATTTTTGAATTTTTTGGAACAAGTTATTTAATTTCACTTCACCGTTTTGGACTATATTGTATATGTCCATTACATGAAATCCAAATAAAAATCAATCTAAATTACAGGTTGTAATGCAACACAATAGGAAAAACGTCAAGGGGGTGAATCCTTTTGCAAGGCACTGTATGTAGGGTAATAGAGTAGAATATTAGATTTTTTTCTAATTCAAGATTGATTGACAAGAAATAATTGTAATAAAAGGAAATGTTAATGTATAATGAGTTCATTACCTGAATGTATTATATACTGTAGCCTATAGGCTTTAACAAAATATGTGTAAAGGAGTGCGTAACTGGCTGCAGGGAAGTCAGGCGCAGGAGAGCAGAAATGGATAGCGAACAGGTGCCCTTTATTGAGGCGAACAGAACACGGTACTAAGAAAACTAAACACACACAGGTTGCAATAACCCGGCGCAAACCAGCCTGGAGTACACATACATTTACATATAACAATTCCACACACAGACATGGGGGGGAAACAGAGGGTTATATGCAAAACGAGTAATGAGGGAATGCAAACCAGGTGTGCGGGAAAACAAGACAAAACAAACGGAAAATGAAAGGTGGATCGGCGATGGCTAGAAGACCGGTGACATCGACGGGCGAATGCCGCCCGAACAAGGAGAGGGACCGACCTTGGCGGAAGTCGTGACAATATGAATAGGCCTATCATAGACAAGACCTTTAATTTGAAGAAAGAGGGACAATCATTCAAGTTAGGTCTGTCAAATGAATGTAGCTTTGAAAAAAGTTAATTTCAATCCGGCCATAGAGTATAGCCTATCTATCGTATAATCTACAGAATATTTGTTTTATTTAAAATGCGCAATTAGAAGCATCATTCCATTACAGAGTAAGCTTTATTAAATTCGAGGTCAGTAGGCCTATACAGTCAATCACTCACAGCATCCTCCTTCAATTGCCTCATCCGGCTGCCAGGAAAAGCACACACCTTGGAGATAGTCGACCACATCATTGTGGAGGTCCTTATCTGCGCGAAGTGTGTGTGTGCCACTGGCGATGCATTTTGCAGGATATGCTGTTCTCGGTGCACATGAAAACTTCAAACACATTCTGTCTACAGGCAGTAGGCTTCTGGTCAAATGTAAGTTATGATTTGTAAATCATCATACAGCCGACACACTTCAATGTCATCACTCATTTTGACTTCATTTTGGTTTTGCAAAATACTCTCAGCTTGCACTGGGGAATGCTGAGGAATGCCCTGATCTCTGGCCAGTCGTTCGGTTCGATGATGACATTGTTGTTTTGGGTTATTAATTGAGGCGAAGGCCTCAATTATGCTGGCATGCAAGAGAAATTAAACGTCTTCACATACATGTCCCGAGCATGTGTCACTGTTCAATTAGAGGCCTGAACATAAACAATCGCATAATCTGAAGGGCTTTGGTCTTTTATTCTCACGTATCAGTTTGGGAAATCTTCAAGGTAGAGCGGACAGTGCATTACAGAAAAAGAACAAAGTACCGCATAAATTGAGAAGGGTGCAATTGTGGCCTGCAATTTGGGGCATTCCTGCATCTGCAGGAACCCCGCTTTATACTTCGATTTGCCCATTTTTAAACTAGGACAGGCGGGAGGCATTCATGCAGGAACCAATGAGATGCTCGATGGGGGGTGATCATGAAGGAACCAATGGGATGCTTGAGGGGTGGCATTCCTGCAGAATCAGGAATGTCCACATGCAGGAACGCCCTGAATAGCGGGCTGCAGTTGCACACTATTGCATTTTTAAAAGAAAAGTCAAGCAGGGCATCCGTTAAATAGTGAATCAAGTTTGTGTGTCCTTATTGATGTATCGTCAATATTTGATATCAAGATATGTAATTGAGCTTTGAGCTTCACCAATAATTTCCTGTTGTCATGCCATCATTCATTTTTGTTGTGATATGACCAGCTGAAGATGGTGACATATGATTTATAAGCCGGTCTGTATGTGTTTTAAATAAATCAGGTAGCTCCAGAGACATACGCAGTCATGAAGTGGATCAGGTCCATTCCCTTTGTGCTCTCAGCTAACTTCCACGGAGGAGAGCTGGTGGTGTCCTATCCCTACGACCTCTCCAAACACCCACTAGAGGAGAAGATGTTCTCCCCCACGCCAGATGAACAGGTATGTAGGACTGACAGCAAAATGTATCCTTCTCACTCCAACATGAACAATACTCTCCAGAATGGACTGCACTCTATGACCTGAAGTGTGTCTATTGCAGAGAGCTGTCCAATTGATTGTTCATGCTCTGCATTTATGATGATTCATTACCACATTATTGAGAAAAAAAGGTTAATTTTGGAGATTTCCTTTTATTTATCTGTTATTTTACCAGGTAAGTTGACTGAGAACACATTCTCATTTACAGCAACAACCTGGGCAATAGTTACAGGGGAGAGGGATTAATGAGCCAATTGTAAACTGGGGATTATTAGGTGACCGTGATGGTTTGATGGCCAGATTGGGAATTTAGTCAGGACATCAGGGTTAACACCCCTAATCTTTCAATAAGTGCCATGGGATCTTTAATGACCGCAGAGATTCAGGACACGCATTTAATGTCCCATCCAAAAGACGGCACCCTACACAGAGCAGTGTCCCCAATCACTGCCCTGGGGCATTGGGATATTTCTTAGACCAGAGGAAAGAGTGCCTCCTACTGGCCCTCCAACACCACTTCCAGCAGCATCTGGTCTCCCAACCAGAGACTGACCAGGACCAACCCTGCTTAGCTTTTGAAGCAAGCCAGCAGTGGTATGGAGGGTGGTATGCCGCTGGCAAGAGTGGTATGCTGCTATTTAACAGTAAACAGAACTTGCCGTTATCTTTTTTTATGAACGAGAAAGACATATGTTTTATTTTTTTGCTGCAGGTATTCAAGCAGATAGCGAGAACATATGCAGATGCCCATGCCACCATGTCAGGAAATAACTCTGAAAGGTGTGGGAGCTTTGGCAGCATCGGCCAGGACGGAATCATTAATGGAGCAAAGTGGTACAGTTTCGCAGGTGGTGAGTTTAAAGTAACTGTCCAGTGTTTCCAGATTTCTAATAAATATGACCTATAAATATAGCTGCGAGCAGCATTGAACAGGGTTCACAGGATGACAGATAGGAGACAATATCAGTTGGATAACAAAGCAAGCACTCCATCATGTAGGAACTATCTCCCTTTATGTGCCATCAGTGAAAACATTACCATGTTTATCTCTCAAAACCACAAGGATGACACAAGTGAAGTTTAGTCTAGTGCTGTAGCTTGAAATACAGCAGGTATTCATTCTTAAAGTAATGACTTAATGTTTTGAGTTTATATACAATGCTTGGGTCAATTTCACTAATGCTAAGATTTGTTGAATATTTTCATCTTATTTTCATGATATTTCACGTTGTTCGTCTGCATAATTCATATCTAGCATTCATTTGCATAAGACAAAGTCTGCTTGATCAATAGTTATTGGTGCCACTGGTACCAATGACCTCTATAGTGCCACCGGGTGCAGCCACCTAAGGTTGCAGTGACTATAGCCACACAGATTCTAAGGACATATACATAAGGTTTACATACTAAATTTCATGGCTCCATGTCCATCAGTTAAGTTCTTAGAACCCTGGTGTGATATGGTGCCATCTAGTGGTTTAGCGTGGCCGACTTTGAATGCAGCAACTAATCATTCTCAAATTCATCAGAGGCTAATTCATTGAGTATATCTGGAGTCAATCTGACTTATTAGGGATGTGCATCTCTCCTTACAAGCACGATTCGTTATGCATCTATACTTTTCGTTTTAATCAATTAGGTGCGATTCAGTTTGATTAGTGGAACGAATTGATGTGATTCGGTTTGATACGATTCATGTGTGTCTAGGGACCTAAGCTAAGCCTTAGGGCAGACTGAGCATCTACCACTATGAGATAAGGATGGACTATTTATGTTTTTGTCCCCCTACTTTTTATCTGAAATCCACATCACCCACTGATTAATTTGTCATATAGCAGATTAAAATGTTTTGAGCTAGTAACATGTCAATATTTATCTTTCAAAATTAGCTATGACATACAGTACATGGCAAATTAATATAACTCAGCTTTTGTTTTCACCCCGTCTCAAAAGGTAATGGTTTTGACCGTTTGGAGCTTTACTGAGGAGAGGTGTCCAACCAGTGCGGCTCTCAAAAAGTATTGCTGTCCTTGTTATGAAATGACAACTACCCTGTCCATGTGAAAATGAGCAAATGCACTGACTGGTTAAAGCAGAACTACCAAAAATATTTAAATCTCATATGCAATTAAATCCATAAAAGTTTGATAGGCTGAAGGATAGGACGCATCAATTCAGTCACAACAGATTATCTGTATTTTCAGAACAATGTTTTGTAGCGTTTTAATCGATTTTCTTACTGTTTGGATCGGTTTGGGCTCCCGTGGACCAATGCACTCATATCTTAAACATTTGAACCGGGATTAAACATTTCAACCGGGGCCGATGCTTATCAGCGAATCGATACATCCCTATTACTTATGATTCATGAGAAGTTTTTTGTTTGTTTGTGTTTTTAGCATTAGGATAATATGCTAATGCTAAATATGATGTGCTAGCCATATTTGAATGCAGCAACAATTATTTTTCAAAACCATTAAAGACTGATGTAATGAGTCTAAATACAACATCTGGAGAGAATCTGATGTATGCTTCACGAGGAGAAGATGATTGCAGATGATTTTGAGCGTAAGAGTTTCAAATGCAAAGAATGAGTTGTCAAAAATGTCCTTGTTTTTTGAGATATCAATACCAAATTCAGTGTCTTAGGGACATCCATGATAGCAAGTTTCAAGTTGAATAGGCCAAATGGACATGTTTAAATGGACACATAAATGGACACGTAAAATCAGATTTTCTCAAGCTAAGTTAAGACGTAAATAAAGGTTACAATTTTTTTTACAATTTTTAAAAATGCACCATGGGCCTACATTCTAAATGTAGTGCCATTTGGACTATTTTAGCGTATTAGCATATGTACTCATATGCATCTACTGGTATCGTGTGGACATCTTTGAATGCATCAATGTTATTTTTTTCAAACTCTTTAGGGACTATTGTAATGAGTCCAAAGACCAAATTTGGAGTGAATCTGACTTTTAGATGATTTTTTAAATTTTTAATACTGAACAAAAATATAAACGTCCCATGTTTCATGAGCTGAAATAAAAGATCCCTGAAATGTTCCATAAGCACAAAATGTTTCAGCATGATAATGCACTGCCCCATGTTGCAAGGATCTGTACAGAATTCCTGAAATCTGAAAATGTCCCAGTTCTTCCACAGCCATTGAAGAGTAGTGGGACAACATTCCACAGGCCACAATCAACAGCCTGATCAATTCTATATGAAGGAGATGTGTCGCACTGCATGAGAAAAACAGTGGTCACACAAGATACTGACTGATATTCTGATCCACACCCCTAACTTTTTTTTAAAGTATCCGTGACCAGATGCATATATGTATTCCCAGTCATGTGAAATCCATAGATAAGGGCCTCATTTATTTATTTAAATTGAATGATTTTCTTATATGAACTGTAACACAGTAAAATCTTTGAAATTGTTGCATGTTGCATTTATATTTTTATTCAGTGTATTTTAAGCATTAGCATTACATAGTCAAAAAAGTTCATTATTAATAGTTTCCTTATTCTTTAAGATATCAATGCCAAACTAACATGGCTCATCATGGTAATGTCTTTGATGACCCTAAAAAGTTTCAAGTTGATAAGCCATTGTGAAGTGGATTTAAAAATGATTTAAATGGATGCATAAAATCTGATTTCCTGATTTATCACTAACTCAGACATTTCTTAACCAACACCTTAGCTTTTCTCAAACTAAATTAAGAGATGTACCATGGGCCTACTACATAACACATGTGGTGTTATTTGGTCTTATGGTTCATGAGAAGTTTTCCCAAGGTTTTCCAAAATTTATACTGATGGACCTTATGGTTCCTTGATACAAATGTGTTAATCATCAGGAAAGACACCCACATACAATGTTTCAAGTCTACCCAATTTGTAAGTCGCTCTGGATAAGAGCGTCTGCTAAATGACTTAAATGTAAATGTATAGGTCAAATGGGGTGACAGATATGAGGGTTTAAGTGAGACTGCTAATAACAGCGCCGCCTATAGGCCAATCAGTGCCATTATTTTTGACCAAGTTACATATGGCCTGAAGTATCTGTGTCAAATTAGAAAAAAGTTACCAATCTATGCTTCAGTTATTTGACCATATCAAGGGGGGAAAAATTTATAATAACAATAGGTTTCACAGCTTCGCTAATTGGAATAGTTTTCCTTCCAAAAAAGCTAATCTCAGGAGCCTTACATCATCCTCTATGAGAAAATTGCAAGTATTAAATAAATACATTCTCCACTTTAAGCTTTGGCCACGAATAGCATATAGGAGTGTTAGATGAGTCAACAATATTATTTGGGTAAGAGTTAACAGGATATGAACTTTTACAAGTTAGATTTTCAATGGACATTTACTTTAAAAAACAACGTCAAATCAGTCGATAAGTCTCGGACTGTTGAAGTGAATGTATAACATTAGATTAAAATAGCTGATGAAGGCTCAATGAAAACCTGCACTTACTAAGCAAGTTGTATTTTGAAGTATGAAATCCACCTGGTGGTGCTTCTAGTTATTGTCTTTCTATGATGATGAGTTTGTCATTTCTTTCACTGGTACATATTTCCTCTTGTAATGTGGACAGGTATGCAGGACTTCAACTACCTCCACACTAACTGTTTGGAAGTGACGGTGGAGTTGGGCTGTGATAAATTCCCAGCTGAGGAGGAGTTATACACAGGCTGGCAGGACAACAAAGAGGCTCTGCTCACATTCATGGAGTCGGTGAGAGACCTCAAACCCAGCAATTCATTCCAAAACATCCCCCAATCAACCCTTCTGTTTTCTATCACTCCTTTTAACAGATCTGAGAGGACTTCTCCACTAACACTGCTTCTCAATGTTTCCCAGGTCCACCGTGGAATAAAGGGAATAGTAAAGGATGCGGATGGGAATGGAATCAAAGGTGCAAGGATATCTGTCCGAGGAATAAGGCATGACATCACAACAGGTAATATCTATAGCCTTTACAGATTGTGATTGGTCATTTTTATTGTATGCTTTGGGAATCTAAGTGATAATTATTAGATGAATACATACATTTGAAGTCAGAAGTTTACATATACTTAGGTTGGAGTTATTAAAACTTGTTTTTAAACAACTCCACAAATTTCTTGATAACAAACTATAGTTTTGGCAAGTCGATTAGGACATCTACTTTGTGCATGACACAAGTCATTCTTCCAACAATTGTTAACAGACAGATTATTTCATTCATAATTCACTGTATCACAATTCCAGTAGGTCACAAGTTTACATACACTAAGTTGACTGTGCCTTTAAACAGCTTGGAAAATTCCAGAAAATTATGTCATGGCTTTAGAAGCTTCTGATAGGCTAATTGACATAATTTGAGTCAATTGGAGGTGTACCTGTGGATGTATTTCAAGGCCTACCTTCAAACGCAGTGCCTCTGCTTGACATCATGGGAAAATCCAAAGAAATCAGCCAAGACCTCAGAAAAAAGTTGTAGACCTCCACAAGTCTGGTTCATCCTTGGAAGCAATTTCCAAATGCCTGGAGGTACCACGTTCATCTGTACAAATAATAGTGCGCAAGTATAACACCATGGGACCACTCAGGAAGGAGATGTGTCTGTCTTCTAGAGATGAACGTACTTTGGTGCAAAAAGTGCAAATCAATCCCAAAACAACAGCAACGGACCCTGTGAAGATGCTGGAGGAAACAGGTACAAAAGTATCTATACCTACAGTAAAACGAGTCCAATATCGACATATCCTGAAAGGCCGCTCAGCAAGGAAGAAGCTACTGCTCCAAAACCGCCATAAAAAAGCCAGACTACGGTTTGCAACTGCACATGGGGACAAATATTGTACTTTTTGGAGAAATGGCCTCTGGTCTGATGAAACAAAAATAGAACTGTTTGGCCATAATGGCTATTCTTATGTTTGGAGGAAAAGGGGGAGGCTTGCAAGCCAAAGAACACCATCCCAACCGTGAAGCACGGGGGTGGCAGCATCATGTTGTGGGGGTGCCTTGCTGCAGGAGGTTCTGGTACACTTCACAAAATAGATGGCATCATCAGGAAGCAAAATGGTGTGGATATATTGAAGCAACATCTCAAGACATCAGTCAGGAAGTTAAAGCTTGTTCGCAAATGGGTCTTCCAAATGGACAATGACCCCAAGCATACTTCAAAGTTGTGGCAAAATGGCTTAAGGACAACAATGTCAATGTATTGGAGTGGCTATCACAAAGCCCTGACCTCAATCCTATAGAGAATTTGTGGGCAGAACTGAAAAAGCGTGTGCGAGCAAGGAGGCCTACAAACCTGACTCAGTTACACCAGCTCTTTCAGGAGGAATGGGCCAAAATTCACCCAACTTGTTGTTGGAAGTTTGTGGAAGGCTGCCCGAAACGTTTGACCAAAGTGAAACAATTTAAAGGCAATGCTACCAAATATTAATTGAGTGTATGTAAACTTTTGACCCACTGGGAATGTGATGAAAGAAATAAAAGCTTAAATAAATCATTCTCTCTACTATTATTCTGATATTTCACATACTTAAAATAAAGTGGTGATCCTAACTGACCTAAGACAGGGAATTCTTACTAGGATTAAATGTCAGGAATTGTGAAAAACTGAGTTTAAATATATTTGGCTAAGGTGTATGTAAACTTCCAACTTCAACTGTAGCTTTGAGGATTTTAGTAGTAGTTTGAAGTAGTTTCATTTTCTATAATGCTAAAGCTCTAAGAGATCCCATTTTAATTGTGTAAAATAACAGTCATGTCCTCTTTGAGATGTCAGGCTGTGTGTAACCCATTGAGTCAAAAGATCCTCTCTCCCTTCCACCCTTTCTTTCTAGCTGAAAATGGAGACTACTGGCGCATGCTAACTGCTGGCATCCACATCCTGACTGCCTCTGCACCAGGCTACACCAGGGCCATGAAGAAGATCCACCTCCCGGCACGCATGCAGAAAGCAGGCCGGGTGGACTTTGTTCTGCAGAAGGCAGTGGTGGAGCCTAACATAGAGGAGGACTATAACATCCCTTCCATGGGAACCTATGAGCGCTTTGACCCCTACAACCAGTTTGAGCGCTATTCCATTAGGGAGCAGAACCAGAACAGAGAGGAGAGGCAGGAGAAACCATGGTGGTGGAGCTACTTTAGCCGCGCCCACGGATCTGCTCCCACCTGGCTTCTCAGAATTGATTAGAGCTTCTCCACTCCAATAAAATAGAATATTCTATGGCTAATTCTATGGCTCTCGTTCCTCCTATAGCCCTCTTTCTCAACTCTGGTCCCTACCATCAAGGTTTGCAGATGTCTGTTACAACTCAATACTAGCAAACATAATTCAATTAATCAACGGCTTGATAATTAGTTGAATCATGTGTGCCTGTATAGGGCTTGAATAAAAAATGTGCAACCCTGGGGTTTCTCGGGGACCAGATTTGAGAACACTGCATTACAGGATCAAAGACAGGCTACTATTTGAGTTGAATATGATTTACATAATCTTATCATAAAAGTAACACATTTTAACGTTGCCATTATTATCCGTTGCTTCAAACTTGTCATAACTGAATTTAAAGAGGAAATAGCTAGTTGGCTGGCCATCAAGTTGTTCATGATAGCAATATGTAAATTTAACAAGGCATAATTAATTTAAAGTGTTTTCTCCTAAAGGTAGCCCCCATTCTCAAGCTTTTGCCCTGTTATGCTGCTTCACTTTATGCCCATAATGCAACACCGGAAAGTTGAACGACTCAAACCATTTGTCTCTCCACCCTCACATATTTGTACGTGTTTATAATAAAACATGATTAAATAACAATAACTATTGCTACTACTGGCTTTTTGTATGTTAAATAAAAGAGAGAAACATTGTTAACACATTCTCTTCAGTTAAATTTGACCTCCCTTTAAATCTTCCAAAATGAGGTAAGTTCAATTCTTATGACACTGTAAAGTATCTAATTCTCAGACAGTCACAGTTCCACTTTACAATAAGTGTTCCTAAAATGTGTCTACATGGTAGTAAATGGGTCCCTAGTCTCTTTAAAAGATGTAATGAAACTCATTGGCCATAAGAGGGCAGCCTAATTTCACTTGTTGTTGCCCATGCTACATATTCAACTGAACTGCCATCCCAGGCAAGACAACCATTCCAGCCAACCCCATACTGCATCCCCCCTCTCTACCACACGATCACGTATAGCATCTGTTAAAGTAGAACCAGAGGCAGTGATATGTCAGTCTGTGGTACCAGTCAACCGTGCTTTATGAACTAGAAAGTGTGTCATTTCACATAGCGCTCGGCATCAATTTACTCTTGTGGCTCTAGTTGTTATCTTCAGTATTTGTCTTACATTTTACCTAGATATGAATTGATCTGAAACAAAATGTTCAGTCATATCTTGTAATGTAATTGATGTTAAGTAATTGATGTTAACTTGTGAATATCATTAAGGTAACCCCTTAACAGGTATGCCAACACTGTGCCTGTTCCTTGAAAGAAGAGAACAATCTCCTTTGCTAATGGTAAAGGATGCTGTATAGGCTTGCAATAGCTTACATTATTTAATACCAATGGACACCACTCCACAGTATTCAGCTAGCAATGAGAATAAATGCTTTCTTCAATCTCCCCTACATACATTTGAGCTGATGTTCAGTTATGATTAGTAAACGGAGGTCTAATCTGATTTGTGTTTGTGTATATTTCCAGATGTCAGCATTCCTGACATACCAAACAGTTGATCACTGTCTGCTGTACTTGCTAGGCTGTTGTCCCTTGACCCTATCTGACCAAACATCATCTCCTTGAATCACAAAGCTAGACCAAACCCTGGCAAACACGTCCCTCATTGAGCCACTGCTGGTAAGATTTTATAAGCACTTCAATAATGCATAAATATACATTATTTTAAAGGGATTATTGACACAAATTATGAAATTACTTGTGTGTTTCATTACCTTGAAAGCATGGGCAAAGGGAGATTGCGACCCACACTTGGTCAAACATGGCTTCACACAGACCCTTTTAGAATTCATGACCAAAAATGTATTCGAGTGGATCCCAATTAGCATTTTGGTGTTTGCATGCACAAATCATACACTTTGCATAGTAATTTTTTTTCTCAGTAATATTGTAATTTAGGTGGTCTATCCCTTTTAGATAACCCAATGGCATGGACTTCTCTCTCTTGCTCCACAATGATGTGCATTTATCATTCATGTAATTCAGTCTGTTATAAATAAATAACACATAACATTTACATTTTAGTTATTTAGCAGATGCTCTTATCCACTGCATTCATCTTAAAGCTACATGTAACCTTTTGGGCAACCTGACCAAATTCATATAGAAATGTGAGTTATAGGTCTTTCATTCCCATTGAAAGCAAGTCTAGGTGCACTATGTCTATGCTTCCTGTTCTTAAATTTAGTTTTTGAGAATGTACTTCCGGTTTTGTACACCAGCGTCAAAAGCTGAAAATACAATATTTTTGGTTATGGAAAATATATTTCACAGCGGTTTAGATGGAACAATGATTCTCTACACAATGACTGCTTGTTATGTTACAAAAAATGAAATTAGGATACATATTATAATTTTAGCAACCAGGAATTGGCATGGCAATTTCTGCATAGTGCATTTTTAAAATAGCTTGTGGGACAACCACATACAGGTAACTGACATAATGGAAACACTTGAGTAAATGAGGGATACAAAATATTTTGAAATCAGGTGCTTCCACACAGGTGTGGTTCCTGAGTTAATTAAGCAATTAACATCCCATCAAGCCTAGGGTCATGTATAAAAATGCTGGGCAGGCCATTATTTTGGCTATTATTTTGGCTACCATGGCTATGCCCCCATAGGATAACAATACCCCCATCCACAGGGCACAAGTGTTTACTGAATGGTTTGATGAGCATGAAAACGATGTAAACCATATGCCATGGCTGCCTCGGTCACCATATCTTAACCCAATTGAATATATCAAATCAAATCAAATTTATTTATATAGCCCTTCGTACATCAGCTGATATCTCAAAGTGCTGTACAGAAACCCAGCCTAAAACCCCAAACAGCAAGCAATGCAGGTGTAGAAGCACGGTGGCTAGGAAAAACTCCCTAGAAAGGCCAAAACCTAGGAAGAAACCTAGAGAGGAACCAGGCTATGTGGGGTGGCCAGTCTTCTTCTGGCTGTGCCGGGTGGAGATCATAACAGAACATGGCCAAGATGTTCAAATGTTCATAAATGACCAGCATGGTCCAATAATAATAAGGCAGAACAGTTGAAACTGGAGCAGCAGCACGGCCAGGTGGACTGGGGACAGCAAGGAGTCATCATGTCAGGTAGTCCTGAGGCATGGTCCTAGGGCTCAGGTCCTCCGAGAGAGAGAAAGAAAGAGAGAAAGAGAGAATTAGAGAGAGTACACTTAAATTCACACAGGACACCGAATAGGACAGGAGAAGTACTCCAGATATAACAAACTGACCCTAGCCCCTCGACACATAAACTACTGCAGCATAAATACTGGAGGCTGAGACAGGAGGGGTCAGGAGACACTGTGGCCCCATCCGAGGGGAATTCTGGGGAATTCTGGAGCAGCGCCTGAGACTGTTTTCCACCACCATCAAC